>NC_051045.1:2289457-2589457 GCF_904848185.1 Acanthopagrus latus | reverse complement strand
GAGGTGCTCTCATCTTAAGCACAAATTGTCATGAAATAATGCTTAAATTAGTTCTAAAACTGTAGAGCGCAGGCTGGAGCTGCTGTTGTTGTCCTCCAGGAAGAGCAGCATGAATCCCTCGGAACTAAACACCTAGAAAAGACGGCTGCAATTAAATACACACTGCAGTAAGCCCCTACACACACACACACACACACACACACACACACACACACACACACACACACACACACACACACTTCATGTGCATACAAACAGCCACATACACAACCATGTCTCCATCTCTTGCCTATAAGGTCAATGCTCATCACCGTTTTTTTAGATTGAGGGGGCGGAAAGGAAGGACAGTCAGCGGGGGAGAAGAGGTGGTCGAAAGAGAGAAAAGAAGAAGGCAAGAAGAGAAGAAAAGGACGAGGACAGATGAGACGATGAGTTCAGGAATACAAGAAAGGTGAGAGGGAATATGAGAGGAAGAAAAACGGATCCAGGGAGGAACGTATGAAATGGGAGGAGATGCAAGAGTTACATAAGAGGAAGCAACGGACAGGCGAAGGTTGTGAAGCCTGAAGGAGACCAAAGAAGTTAAGGAAGAAGAAAAGAGGAAAACAGTAAAATACTTTGCAGGAGTGGAGGAATAAAAGAAAAGTAAAGGTTTTCCAGGAATCCCTCCCCTGCAGCTGGAGGTCATCCAGGTTAATTTGTTCAGGAAATCCAGCGCAGGATTTGTTTGTGTGCTTGCATGCAAGCCTTTCTGAGCATGTGAGCTGTAATTAAAGGTGACCCTTTGTGCAGTTTCTGTGCATTTCGTGTGGGTGTGCGTTTGCGTCCTAATTAAAAGTAGCTGTGTGTCTTACTGTAATTATCAAAGGTTGAATGTGCTTCCTGAGGAATTAGGAGTGCAATAACAGGCTGTTAGCTTTGTATCCCACCAAGGGGAAACAAGCTTTTTACCGCATGATTACAACCTGGAAGCCTCTTACTTTAGTGACATTAACTTCCTGTGGGTGACTCATGCACTCAAGCAGATCAAATCCTGTGAAATATCCGGATAATACAGGCAAAAATAACTGCAAAATCACCTCCCTGGTTCTAAACATAGACAATGAGTGCACCCTGATTTTATGATTATTGAGGCTGCTTTCAGTTATTTCAATGTTTCTGTCCATTTTCCAATATCACGGCACATTTAAGCTGTCAAATTTAAAGTTTGGGTTCTAAACTTGACTTAGATGGCTCTGATAGAGCTCTGCATTCATCAAGAGGTGGGTCGACAAATTCGATGAAGTGGGCCGGGATACCGAACAAAAAGGGAGGAGAGACATGGGCTACTGACCTATTTAACACCTATTGTAATGAGAAAACAACACTAGCAACTTTAATTAACACCCGGGAGCGATGGGTCAACACTTTTAAAATAAAACTTGTGGTGTAAATGTGAAGAACTCTCTGTGTCTCTTCCTCACCTTCAACACTCGCATCTCATTTGGGAGGGATTAACACGAGTCATGGATGGACAGACTAAGTAATTAAAAAAGGGGGCTTGTGTTTCAGAGACCTGTGCTTCTGTTCCTGGTTTCCTGCTCGATGTCTGCTACCTGTGATTTGGAACCTGCCTTGCCCCTCTATATATGTTTGTTAATTTGAACTGCCGTCTCATGCCTGACTGAAAAGCTTGTTAATTTGCGCATCGATTCAGTGCTTTTTCATCAGCCTGTTCCACCTCAGTGTCTGCATTTGGCTGCTCAGTTATTATGCTTCACACAAGCACCTTAGCACATTCAGTACAAACATATAGTTATAGTCTTGTATTTTATTTTTGTGGATGAAGAGTCGCTTCTACATCGGCCTCCTCAGCTCTCTGTCATTAACACTGTCAGATGGTTTGACATTGGTCATCACAGAACTCGACACAAAAGGTCCACGAACACACTCACTGAGGTGGTGCCGCTCAAACTAATTTATATCTCGCTGTTTTTAAATGCTGTTCTGACATTAATGCATCCTGCATCCTGCAACTTTTATTTTCGAAATTCAGTAAAAAAGTTTCTGTTGTTAACAGACCTCTCAACACCACTCGACGCACCGCAGTGTAACTTTCAAACTGGCTGTGTTTCCAGTGAGAGGAAGCCCACCACTGAGTTGTTTCACATCGGGACTAATGGATATGAAGACGCAGGAAGGCAAATAAGATCGCTGAGCCTCTCCTGCGCCTTCAAAAGGTTGAGCCGCTTTCAAAGTGGCCGCGATCCGGAGGGGAAGAGAGGGAGTGAGACCGGAGGAGATAATGAGAGAGATATAAACAGACAGAGATGAGGGTGAAATAAGCAGGAGAGAGGACGGGGTAAATGAGGATAATAGTCAGGAATTACAAAAGTTATAGACATTGAAATATACTTTTTCTTGTTATTATTAAGCACCTCAATGTGTC
Source organism: Acanthopagrus latus (assembly GCF_904848185.1). NCBI lineage: Eukaryota > Metazoa > Chordata > Actinopteri > Spariformes > Sparidae > Acanthopagrus > Acanthopagrus latus. The sequence goes on along the minus strand of NC_051045.1, from coordinate 2,587,029 downwards.
AATACACAATGCAAAAAATACTGATGACATAAGAACACACAGTTAAATAAATGACCCGCCATGATTGCTGCAGCACAGCTCCAATATAGATTGACTTTCTAAAGCACCGATCTTCATCCTCCCCTCTGAGGGATGTGAAGTCATTTCATTAATTGCATGAACTGTGTGCTTGTTGCTGCTCCAATAATTGAGGTCTCATCCAGATGGACCGCTTCAATTTTCAAGTGCTTTGGAGTATATTTTAGTGTGACGGGCTGATTTCTGCTTTTTTTTTTTTTTTAAATTGAACGTTTTGCAGTTCCTGTGCGGTGAAATGGAACAATGTGAAGAGGTTTTTCTTTTTTTTTTTTTTACTGGTGAGATGCCGATGGACCAATGCAGAAGTTTTAAGAACTCGGAGTGAACAGTCAGTATTTTCTGGGAATATAATGTCTGAACCATCCCCTGTAATTTGGTGCTGACTAAAATGCCACATGAAATGCAGATTTTATGGGTACGTATCCATTCATGCCTGCTTTAACCAGCCGCAGAAGCTTTTTCGTTGAATTCTCTGTTTGATTAAATGCTCACAGCCCCATTTATCAAAGCCTGATTAGTTATAATTTGTGACGCATTAGATATAATGGAGACTCTGGCCATGAGTCTGACATTTTGTGACCCATGAAAATCTCTGGCCTCCATCCTTTTTATAATCGTCCATTAATATGTCCTTGCTGCTCTCTGCACAACAAACAACAAAAGTAGGCACATCGTCAAATATTGAAAACCTTACAAAGTACACACACTTTGTCTTTGTGTCCAAAGTTATATGAATGGTGATAAAGTATTTGCTTCTGTAATCCACTGATAAGTCCCACAAGGTTTAAGATGTCAGCCTTGCAGTTGAAAGCCTTACACTGCATTTGTGGCAGCAAATAAAGTGTATTTTTATGGTAAGTTGGGACATCTCCGGCTCCGTTTGTGGCACCAAAACCGGATGTTTTAACGAGACCCGGTAACATATCTGGCTGTGATTGTGGCGACCAAAAGAGTTACTGTAAGCCAAAACATGAGCTTCTCCAAACCCCAACTAAACAGTTTTAAGTGCCTTAACTTAACCAGAATATAAACATGCTCTTTATTGTTATCAAAAATATTAAAACTGTTTGTGTTTTTAAAGAAGTCTTGGAACAATTTCCAGGCATGCTTACGGTTAAAATATGAAATGAAAAAAGTGTTTTTAATGAGAAAGCGGGGAATCCTGCAGGGATAAATGTATCCGAAGCCTAAACATGATCACTGCCTGACACTTACCAAATGGTTTTTGTGCCTTAACCTAACCAGAACACAAGCACAATGTTATTAAAACTTTAAAATTGAACCTGAAGAAAGTTTCAGCATTAGCGTTGTTTATTATGACGACTATGTTGCATGATAAGGATGATTTACCTGTATTAAGATCAACATTTATCTATACTGTAGTCGTAGCTATTAAACAGAAGCCCCGTCCCGCTCCTGCCTGAACAGAAAAGTCCTATTATTTCTCATTTTTCAGTACAGAGAACTAAATATGTAATTCATCATCACAATATGCAATCCAAAGTAATCCAAACTCACATCATCATATCTTATATTCTATCTATTTTGTGTAAATTCCCACCAAGGCTTTCACAGACACACTCTAGATTTAAATCACCGGCAGCCCGATAATACCCTGCCATGTTATTTTGTGTTTCATTGTAATATGTTTTTTTTTATGTTGCAGGATATTGCGCCCCTATGACCTTATACAATATTGCTTCATTATGTCCTATGTTTACTGTGTGTTATGTCATATCAGGCCATTTCTTCATGCTGTGCTGGGCAGTGTTTTGCTGTGACATTACAGTGTATTATCTCTAGGACGGAGGCTGTACGATGTGGGAATACAGGGTGTTATGTGACCGTCTTGGTTAGGAAGTCAAGTCATTCTCACAGACATAATAACTTACCCATCAGAGTACAATGAAAAGTATTGTTGAAGGAATTAATCACGTGGAAGTCCGAAGGTAATGGTGTAATCAGAAAACCACCCATAACTGCTTAACCATCATCTAAGCTCACCAGCTGTACTCACCTAAATATGTAAAAATGTATTGTATACATCTGTATAATACATTGTTTTCATCACCATCGATGCATTATTCCCCAACATGATGATGACAATGTTAAACTATTCTTGAATTCATCACTTTTATCTGCATCTGCACCAAAACTAAAATGCAGTCTGTTGAGTAGTTTGTGTTAAATCTGGCATTAAGATCATTTGGTCATTAAAATGATTGCATTTGCCACAGGAACATGGAAATCTGCTAATTATTTTATGAGATATGTAAATTTGACATTTTGTCGTGAAGGTGATGCGACAGGAAAGTTCACGGAGTGTCCAAAATGCATTTTAACTTTCATCCTCTGCTGAGTGAATTTAGTAATATTATTCTGCTGGGGATTTTTTGGACCAGGGAGCCTTCTGTTTCTGTCCTGCTTTTGTAATTTCCCATCGCTCTCAAGGTGTTTTTCAGATAATGATCTGCTTTTGCAAATCACCTAGGACGTATTCATAAGTGTTGTGCCCAAAAAAAGAGGCCTGGGAGAGGCACACGCCGCTTCCCAAGTAAAAGCCGTGATCCATTAAAAACGAACTTGAAGGTAAAAATGTGCTGCTACATCAACTCTGACCCATGTGTTCAAACATTTTGTAGACAAGGGAAACTGATGATTCAGACGACGAGGTGGTGAATTGAAGTTGATTAAAGAATTCAAATTTGAGTGCCATCATTAGAGAGATGCAGAGGGTGCTGCACACGAGGGAGGAAAAGCATGAGACAAAAAAATCCATCTGGGAAAAACACTGGAGCAAAAGCGACACTAGAAACACATTAGCATAAAACTTGAGAGTAGAGGACGGGTGCAGTCAGCAAACAGGATGGAACAATCTCGCACAGGAGCAGTGAACAGACCGGCTGATATAGCAGCAGCCGATGAGGTGATGACATGCAGGTGCGTCTCTCCACTGCAGAAGTCCCGCCCACGGACACACATGAGGAAGGAGCAGGTGAGAGAGGGAGGAGGGGGAGAAAACAATAACAGAAACCACGACTGCCACAGCTGAACCCTGACAGAGTAATCTTTAAAGCACTCTGGGTTTCCTTTTGTTATGAAAGGTGACACCTGGCAAAACAGAAGTTTTATTCTGAAATGGCAAATGCAAACATAATGTATTTGTCACCGACCGACATTGTCATAGACACTGTTAGAAAAATGCTAAACTTAAAAAATGCACAACAAATAAATGAAATCATCATCAGAAAAAGTACCTGAAGTATTTTAGACGTGAAGCAGGTTTTTGTTCTACAAACATCAGGATGCATTCATCAGGTCAATCAAATGTATGAAAAAATGTATGAAATGTTGTCAGTGTGAGTAATTCCTTCAGCCAGAGGGTCAGACGCTGACTCCTGAGGTTTCCTGGCCAACGCTGAAAATACAGGAACCTCTCCCTGGGTTGCTAACAAGCCGGCAGAGTGTGGCAGCACTACTCTGTAAACAAAGAAATCATCCGCTCCTCCTGGCTAACGAGGCGGGCTAACAAGTCCCTCTACACCTTGACAACTCGGTAACGAAACAAAATTGTCTGTACTGTGTTTACCCTGATGCCCTTGGAGGAGGAGAGAGAAGGGAGAACCGCAGACAAGAGGGGATGAGAAGAGCAAAATAAATGGGGAGACAAAGATGTGAATGACTGATAAACTGTCAAGAAACAGAGTGTAGAGATGGATAAGCCAAGAAAGATGAGGGAATAATAGAGCAGAGAAGAGACTGAGGCAGAGTTTAGTGTTGTTATCTCCATCAGACTAGCAATTCCCTTCTTCCCTGAAGAAAGAGGGAAAGGAAACTAAATTGCAAAATGCAGCGACTGAAGGAAAATATATTCCTTTTCCCACACACAGTATCTAAATATGAAAACAGAGGAAGTGAGTGCAGCCAAATCTCCTGTGAATTAGGTTCATATGCAATGTTTAGTTCCACGGGGGCTTGTGTTTTGTTTTTCTCTCCATAAGGATTTTGCATAAACTTTGAATGTGAATACCTTGGATGTGTCATCTAATATAAATATACTGTATGTAAGAAACCAAAATATTCTGGTGAACAACATTTTTTTCTGTAAAATGTGCAACAAATGAATAGCAACGGTCAGTCAGGTTTCAACTGCATCTCAGACCCCCTCATATTAAAATGTGATGTGTCACCAAACAATGGCCGTGATTAAATGACTAAAATGAAATGCACAATAAGGGGGGCGTTAAGTAATGCCCGACAAGTTGTCCATAATCAGGAATTAATGTATGATGTGGGGGCCGTTTATTCCTGATTATGGGCACCACAAAGGGCATTATCCCACTTACGCCATGGTCACTTGCCAAAGAAAAGAAAATAAGGCTATTAATGTAAAGTTTTTCACAAGCCACAACTTAGTTTCCCGGGTAACACCTGAGGGTTTGATTAATACCCGGAACAATCATTTCCCTCCTGAAAGGTTCTTATGCAACGGAAACGTTGTTCACCCCTCCAGTAAAGAGGACGGACCTTAGATACGACTTGGCATCAGGAGATATTCTGGTCCGCTCAGCGACGAGCCAGAAAGCTAACGCTATGCTAGCAAAATTCAAAGTCAAAAACATTACGTACGGTTGACAAACAATAAATATAATTTGACAGTATGTTTAACAACAAGAGTAGCTAGCTAACCAGTCATGTCATTGTCCCCAAATCAATATCAAGGTTTTCAACGTTACTGTGGCTGCAGCCTGAAGTAGAGAGTTGAACAGCAAACGGGATGTGAGATTATTCGCAAATGTGATATCAGTAAATTTAGGGGGTAAGTGTACTTTCTGCAGCTTGTGTGTTACAGTCGCCACCCTGTGGTGTTCAGAGGATACTGAAGGACTGATAGACTGCACTCAGTGTTGGAAACAAAATATTCAGATTTTTTTTTCATGTGGATTGGCCTGCTAGCGCATAAATTTAGGACAGTGAAGAGACAATTTGACTGGAACTACTTAGTAGATGTCCATATATCAGGGATTAATGGTCACCCTGCAGCCAATCAGAGTCGAGTATTCCCCCAGACCATGGTATAAATATACTTTGAATGTTGGACCACGCCATTATCTGTGTCATCTGTCTCCTTATCTGTACTCAGAGTGGGAGGGGCTTAAACCGGAAGTGGGCTGTGCTCACTATGTTACCCCGAAATCGCTGGAAATTGAAATGGGTTGATCAGAAGTTGCAATACTTAATATTCTACATCAATGTTTTTGGTAACTAAGTGAGTAAGAGAACTATTTACAGTACACGTATCAATCAGTTTGCCCACTTGTTATGCAGATAGCTGCGCTGTTATGTATGAGAGGAGATCTATACTTTGCTGGTCGACTGAGGTTAGAGTTGACGTTAGCAAATGGGACATAATGCTCGGGGAAACACTGAATAGAATAAACTAATTATTGTAATTACCACTTGGGAGCTTCAGTCTGCAGGCTGTCACATGCTGCCATCTCTCTGAACTCTCACATATCTGTAACAATAATAAGACAGCCATTAAAGTTTATTATAATGGATTTACATGTCAGTAGATGGTTTCAAGCTTCATCAGATTGATTTCCATCCTGTATGCATGACAGGGACAACCTTCAAATGTTTTTTTTTTCTCCAGAATCCCTGTCCCTGCATTTTCTAAATGTATTTTGAATTTTTTGAGCAGCACTCATCTTTGGATGTTGGATGTCACATTCAGCAATTTAACAAGTGTTATTTCAGCTCCAGTGTATTGCTTGGAGCAAGACTGTCCGACATGTGATGTAGAGTGAGAGCGTGCAGTGGGTCCATACTGCCGCTCCACTCCTCTTCATCTGAAAGAAGACTCGTCACAGCAGTCCCACTAAGACGATGGCAGATACATTTTTCCCGCTCTCATCAGGAGAAATGTGCCACTTGAAAGATTTGGCTGATTTAAAATGTTACTCATGGCAGGATTGAAAATTCATGATGCTGCAAAGATGAATTTTGGTGAGAACACACTTTGGAATATGTACCCCTCACTCAGGCCAAACTTTTGACTATGTGATTTGATTTGCTTACATACACATTTCTAAAGCAATGGGATATTCATGGGATATTCAGAAGATGAATTCTAACTAAGGATTTTGTGACACTCAGCAAATACGTGTGTTCCCAAAAAGGCTGACCCGCCTTGACTTTTCTTAGCACAACTTTAAGGTCAAAACATCCACTAGTATATGTGAAACATCCAAGGTTGTCAAGAATTTAATGAGCACATTTACACTGTAGCATCCAACCGAATTATCTTCTCTCTACTGCTACCCTTTAGCCTTGAGCTTGAAACTGCTTCTAACCAAATCTTCATTATATTTTTCCATTCAACACTTTAATGTTGTCGCCTCTTCTGAGTCAAAAAAAACCCCACAAAATAAAAACCTCAAATATTTGTATGAAAAAACAGAAATCATTTGGATCATGGACATCACGCAATATCAGATATTACCGTGACACTGTCCTCTGCCCTAGGACAGCTTCCTAGTGTGACTGTCCACATCCCCTCGAGCTATTTTATTAAGCTATGTCAGCCTGTGTCAGCATCAGTGTGTTATTCACCCACTCGTTTTGTGTGTGTGAGTGTGTGTGTGTTTGTTTGTGCGTGCGCCTGAAAAATGTAGTCAATCTTTTTAGGAAACTGAATGCCCTTGGTGTTCATCTGTCTGGCAATGTTTCATGCTCCTGTGAGCAAATGCTGCAATAGGCTGAAATAGTTATTCTCAGATGGGCTGCTCACCTCACACACACACACACACACACACACACACACACACACACACACACGTGTACACTTCTATCTTTGTAGGGACCCTCATAGACATAATGTTGTCCTCAGCCTAACCTTGACCTTAACCTCAACACTTAAATCACCCTGACCCTCATCTTTACTGTAACCCTTAGAAACAGCGTCAGTATCCATACAGGATGAAAACACACAGTTAATACACCCATACAGTTAACACATACACGCACACATTTCTATCTTTGTGGGGACTATTGTCAACATAATGTTGTACCCAGACCAACCTAAAGCTTAACCTCGACACCTACGTGCCTCACCCTGACCCTTATCCTCGTCATAGCCTAACCTTTAGAAACAGTCTCAGTATCCACACACACACACACACACACACACACACACACACACACACGCGTATATATATTCAAATACACACACACTCTTTCCCTGTTCCTGACTAATTTATTTTTAATGATAAATCTGCACGTTCCTTGAAATATCAAACATTCTGTTAGGAATTCAAACAAGTTTCAAACTCAGTCATGCATGCATATTTCATTATACTGCATTGCCCGTGGCTGATATATTCCCATTTCAAACTCTGAAAGACCGTGTGTGTGTGTGTGTGTGTGTGTGTGTGTGTGTGTGTGTGTGTGTGTGTGTGTGTGTGTGTGTGTATTCGTATGTATGTGGCAACAGAATGATGGAGAGAATACATAAATACATAACCACATCTATATTGAATTAGAAGATGAAATAAGATCACAGCACACACATGCAGCATTCAAAGTGTTGTTTACTTCTCAGCGGGAGTCACTGATTTACTGCAGGAGTCACTGTGTGCATGTGTGTCTGAACTGTTGGCAGCACATGACAGACGTTGAGGATGTTTCTGGAAGCGGGCACTTCTGGAGTTTAACATCGTTAACAGCACTTGGTCAAAACACAAAGTTGGCCTGTCGAAGTTATAAGATGAGAACTGAGAGTGAACCCATCTGCTGGGGGGTGGCTGGCAGTATTTAGGTTTCACACTGAGATCTCTTCCATAATGCCTCCACTCTATTTGGATATATCTGACATGTCTCGGTAGATTACACTAAGCAGGATAAACCAAAAGAAACAACTGGAACTGATTGTAACTGATTGTCCTCCTTTGAGATTATAGTCATGTTTTGGCATCCCCGGGGCTATGACTGGATGCAACATGAGAAGTTTGGAAAAAATATAGCTGTGAACATGAGATAGTTTTGTGATTATACTTATAAACAAAGGATTAAACCAAGAGATCCCATCCCAGTGCCTCACAATAGGAACACCAAGAACAGGATGTTCTTTTAAAGCATAGTTCTGATTGATTGTGGAAATGTTGGCTGAGCAACACAGTGATTCTTATCCCTTAAATAAGCACGTATTGATTCCTGAACACTGTGGGACAGAAAGGCTCCAAAAAGAAACAGACAGCAACAAAGCCTTGATTTAATATCTGCATGCGTCTGCTTGTAAACAACTGCATATATTACCTGATCAGTGGGAATCCAATATTCCCTCTCCATTCAGTGGTTTGGTCTCCTTTTATAGAAAGTCTCAGCTCACTGTTTAGCTAATCAAGTCACAACTTCATGATTTTAGTTTACTCTTACTGTTCTCGTAGTGTCGCTGGAAGCATCCACAGGCTGTTCGCTGTGATAAAGCTTTAAATACCCACTGTGCACGAGCTGCTCACCACCAAATGGCAAACACAATTCACACCTAGTTGGTGAGCAGAGCATTTAGCAAACCTAACCCAAAAGAGAAAAATAATACCCTCGAGAAAAGGTAGAGACCGAAGACAGAGCTAAAAGAGTGGCCTTCCTAAACACCTGCTTGTTGCATCAGTCTGTAAGCTGGACTCCTTCCTGATATGTTTATGTTTATGTTGGCGAGAGTCAAGTGTACACCAAGCAACAGCACAGATCAATAAAACTGTCCCAGTAAAACTTTCATTTAGATCATCTCAGAGGCGACCTTAAAAGAACACAGATGTTGTTGGTGCAGTAACGATTAAAGTATTCACTGTGTCCATCCAAAGAGAAAAATGGAGGTGACAAATTTCAATCGCAGCAGCTTCGAACAGTCTTATAATATTGTACTATTTAACCCTGTGAGAGGGGTTGTTGAGTTATAATGTTAGCTTTAGTTGCTTTACACTTGGGATAACACTTTGCTATTGTGGACTGTGTGTGTGTCCTAGATTAACGACTGTGCGGTGCTTCCTCTCTTAATATTGATCCTGGCTTGTTTCTTCCTGACATGAACTGATCAGGCAACTAATTCTCAAAGTACCTTTGCTCTAAAACTAGTTTTCCGTGTCTCATTATTTTTCTGATATACATCCTCCATCATTGTATTTGTTGTCTGATATTGCTTCCATACTCTCACAATACCTCCGGGGTTAAACTTCAAACTTAATCTTACTGTCACACTGAGGGGAGAAGAACAATGAAACAATTATTTAAACTGGCATCTTGAGTGGATTAAGGCAGAGGCTGTATTGATTGCTATTGCATATTAGTGACACGCGTCCTAAAAGAGCCTGGATAGAGGCTATGATTAATACATGAGGTTTAAAAAACTGTTTAAAGCCAACACTGATTTAGAGAACAATGGGCTGCAGCGGGTTTGTCTAATAAGCTCAAAGGTCTTTTGTTGAAAACAGAGCCTATTAGCCTAATCGGATTCAGTCTCCCATTACAGCCCAGTCATATTCAATTAAGGGCCCAGTCTGTCTAATTTGCTGTTGTTTTAATAGAGGCCCTGTTTTCTTTTTTGGTTTGTTTAAATGTGGATAAGCCTTTTTTGGAGAACCATTTAAGTGCTGTGTACAATGAGGGATTGTGGCAAAGAAATTAGAAATCAACCTAAAGTGTTGTTTTCATGAACACTCACAATGAAAGCAGAAAGGCTTTTCAGCAATAACGAAAAATGAATAAATAAGAAAACAATAAACCAACATTAGCTTGCAGCAAAGAGTCCCGCTGAGAGAATGAACAGGGAAAGTTACATTTAATGACAAACAGCCTACAGCGTGAATATCCAGCAAGAAGCTTCACACGCATAATGTTTTCATCATCTATTCACAATTACAAGTCGGCTCTGAGTCTCTTGTAGTAAACCTGCCCAACTACGAGAAGTCAGTAATGTAAAGGGCGACGGGTTTGCCTTGACTAAGCACAAAAGGTATGTATGTATGATAATGGCGATATGGATGGGAACAGTGTACACATGAAGTATAAAGAGCAAAAAAGTGTAGGAGTGAATCGAGTTATCTCTAACATTGTGATATAGGGCACTTTTGCAACATTTTTGTAAATTTCTCAGAGTGTAATATTTGGATCTTGTTTTGTTATTGCTACCTTGACCACAGAATGCACCATGTTGCTTTCGCAGGTAAAGACGTAAAGCGAGAGCGACACAGCGGAACCAGCGGGTCTTTGTTCCACAGTTAAGACATGATACTGTGTTGCCAGTTTTTTTTGACAAATATTCCAAGTCGGGTGATAAATAATTGCCCGTGTTTTCAGGATAAAAATGAAAATTGTTCTTACGTCCCTGAATCAGTCTGCTTGCTTTTAAATGGGGGCTACAACAAGTCACAACTGATCAAATTCTGTGAAACCAATGCTGCTATACATCAGCACTAAGTACACCTGAGACCGTGGATTTATTCTAAAGCCAAGCCCACTTCCAGCCACCAAAAGAGAAAGTCTTCTGATTGCCATTTTAATCCAAGTTTTCTTGATTTCTACATACATTGACAAGCTATACAGATAATCTGCTCCAAGACAGCTCCAGAAACTGTCTGGAAAAATGGAAATTTTAGGGGAATATCATGGTTATGATCTTAATAACTTCCTTATTGCTTACTTTATCATAACAATGTTTCGTTCATCCATAATCTCGTATTATAAGCCCAACCTTTGATTTATCCATCATGTATTGATTGTAATTCTAGTGAGGGAGGAAGCTGCTGGTCTAAAATACACTGATTCAGTTATGCAACAAACGATACAGTGTGAGTCCTATAATTTATACTGACGACCTTAGTCCTCCAGCAGGATAACGGAGCATGCTTGTTTTAACGCTTCTTCCTGTTCAGTGAAGCCACAGTCAGCTCGGCCTGCAGGTCACACTGACTATGATAATGATACCGCCTTGTTATGCATTTATGCATATGAACTACATGTACTGTGAAAATACATTCACACCCTTCCACCCTCTGGGACTCACTATTTATAAACTGAACAAAGCTTCATCAAACTAGCGTGAGCCTGACATCACACGACTCGACTGATGTATGGATCGGTTTCTGGGACACAATATGATTACTGCCATTAAATATTCAATGTGATAATTAGCAGCGTTGATACTTTATGACATATTACAGATGAAAAATTACAATGTAGCTGGAAACACAGCTGAAGTGTAATTACTTCCCCACATTCGAGCTAAACGCACAACTTTTGGCTGAAGTTTTGAGCTCTGCTGACATTTGACAGTGTGACATGGAATATCTATTTAGGGAGTATTTAGCTGGACTGTGACTGACAAGTGAATATGGCTGCAGGGGAGTTTTGAGAAGTTTCCTTAGACATTGATATTTTGCACTCGGCCATAAAAATCTCCCAGCAGCCTCTCTGTGGGCTTGCAGCATCACGTATTTGTCTTAAATCACGACACACAATGCAGCCAGTTAAAGTTTCATCATCGTCATCCATAATGTATGTTCTCAGCTTGGTTGCATGTATATTCACGACCTACATCTTCAACTCCCATTAGATTCTCCTGACATGCAAATCATAATGTCACCATAAGAAACAGCTTTAACAGCGAGGCGTTAAAGTCCTTCATCTTCTATATTTAGCTGTGAAAAATCATACTCAGGCTTTACACACACACGTGACAGCAATTTAATGTGTTGGTCTCATATCTGAACAGTCATAAATGTCACTATTCATAAAATATGGAAAAGCAATCTATCAACATTTTCAGCACAGCTCAAGGACAAATTACACTCCATTACAGTAACGTAAACAGCATAAGGTTAGACACATTACTGTAGTAACTGATTCTATTTTCTGAAGGCGTATACAACAATAACGCAAAAACCTCATGCCAACCTCCTTCATTCAGACAATTCAAAAAAAGGCATTTGATTATTTAAAGCACTGCAGCAAAACGCCTTGAATATTATCAGAGATACTCCTTAGAGACCGGTTGCACAAGAACAAGACAGCAATAACAGATGTAGTCTATGTATTTCAAAGTAGACAAACAGGTCTGAGTTAACGAGGAGCACATGAATGCACCGTGACATCCCTGTCAGTCCCCGTGGGCTTTACTCTACAAGCAAAGTAGATGTCAGAGTTTATGACTTTCACCTGAACGCACCATGAAGTCCCGCCGTGTGTTAAACTCCGAGACAGTCCACAAAAGGACAGCGGTACATATCAGAGACTCTCTGCAAAGTTATTTTATGATATGACTCTTTACAAACCATCACGATGGCAAATAGCAAAACAAGATTTACTCTGCAATGGAAAACGTGCCAATATTCTGCCCAACAACACACAACTCTGTCTGAACACCTCTCACCATGACAGTTATATCAATAATAAGGGAATAAGCCACATTAAAACTACAGTCACCAGTGGACACAGTCATCTTAAGCTTTACCTTGTAATAAACTTCATGTAACATCACTAAATTCTGCCTCTGCTCTATTATTACCTCAACAATTTACTTTTGTTGTTAGTGTTTGGACCTTATGTAGTCGTGATATACAATGTGTCCTGTCTGTCTATGAAATGATTACATTTATTGTGCTGTGTGTTCCAAGTCTTAATCCCTTCCTGTTTCCTTATATTTAATTTATTTACATTTCCTGTGGCTCCATTTTTTAAATATATAGATGTATTAACCATGTAGTGTGGTGTGTTTTGGTCATGTTACAGTTATAAAATCCTGAAGTGTCTCTCCTGTACGGCTCCAGTCAGGTGAAGTGGTAATTACCGTGGCTGGCAGCGGAGGAGGAGGTGTTTTGTACGGGAGCTGAGAGCGTTGGAGCGGCAGGTCGGGCTGCTCTGCGTCACCCTGCCATCCCGTTTCCATCCCCCTTCTCCATTTTCCATTATAGCTAGTCGTGTAGTTACTCCAGTTAATGTTTAGAACCAGATTCTGTAAAAGTTTCCAGCTGTGATGTCATCCTGCTGGGCCGGTGTACAGTCACTCAGCTGAAAAAAAAAAAAATAAAAAAACCTGCAGTGATTCTGACAGAACGAGGTTCAACTTGAGTGACGATGGTAATCATCGACGTGCCGGAAGGGAGCTCTGGATTTGGGGACACTGAAAGACAAATTTCTGTCGACAGCAGGTTTGATGAAAGTAGGGCGACTCTGGCGCGACAACAAAAACACAACACAACCTCCGACTGCAGCGCTCGCGGGGGGAAATGTAAGAACACATAAACACTCTTTGTACATTAAATGTCAGTCAAGCTGAGAAGCAGGAGCTCTGCTGTGTCAGAATTCAGCGCTGACATTTGAGGGAATCAGCTCGTGTTGAAAATTGGCTTCATTATAGAGGACAGCAGGGGATAAAGGTGGGAGGGTCGTATTGACACAGACACACCGTCGATGTTGGAATAAATAACAAAAAAAACAGTGATGTTAGATGCATCAGGGTGGGAAAAAAGATTGTGGGGAGTTTAAAATGCACAGGCAGTGACACACACACACACACACACGCAGTTACAAACATCAAACACACACATTTATGCATGCTCACACAGGCTTTCTCAGCTCATTTCACACCCACAGATAACCCATAACGTTGAAATGTTTCCCTGCTCACTACAGGTACACACACACACACACACGCACAAACACGCACAAACACCTCCTCACCTCACACCCATAGATCTCAGAAGGGAAGAATGGTGATTCCCTGATCAATGCTGCTGCACATAACAACACACTCTCCCTCTTTCACACACTCACTCACACACACACACGTAGGCGGATACATTCCCACTGTCAGCTCACACCCACAGATGCCAGCAGCTTAAGACGAGCGGAGGTGATTCCCTGAACACAACATTATCTGTAGCTCTGTAAGAGAAGCCTTCAGACTGCCTTGCTTCTCTCCTGCATGGAACGGGAAAAAACACTGTAAGGAGGGAAATCACACGATGGGAGGAACTGAGAAGTAACACACGACGGCACAATTTCAAAATAAAACAGGAAATGACAAAATCTCACTCAGCTTTGCCTCATCCTCATGCAGTGTTAACATTTTCCTTTGATTAGCAGCGCTGCCGTCGTCACCATCAGTTGAGGATTTGCAACTCGATTACACAACAATATATACTCGCCATTAATGGTCTGGTAGAGACTGAATGTCTGTTGCACTATACACACAGAACTGCGGCACGGTTTTCTATATTTTCAGCCCATTTTCTTCTATTCGATGCACATGAATACAGTCATTGAGTGTCGGCCCTGACTCTGGCTCTGTGTCTATACCTCGGTCTATCCTGTTCATGACCCAGAGCTTTGGGTCTTCATCTGTTTCTGTAACGGGTTTAATTGAGTTTATATGTTTAAACCCTGGAATAGACCAGAAAAAGCAAGAAGATTGGAGTATTTTGTGCATTTTGTTTGATAAATGATTTAACCAATCAATCAAAAATGCTGTCAGTTAAACTCTGCTGCCACAGTTGGACGTCTATTTCTGACATGGTCGTGACTTTACAGCACAGAGAGTTCTCAAGGACCTTCACATGTGCTGCCTCGGTGAGACAGCTGGTCAGACTGTCTTCAGACACCAGCTCATCTAATAACCGTGTGTTGCTGGGAAACAGGTGACAGAGGAGCAGACTAATTACCACCTGATCTGACACAATAGGGAGCGTTATGTTCTTGAGTGATTCTGGTCCAGAAAGATATCCACTCATAGACACGAAGAAACGCGAGTTCTGTTGACAGCGGTTGGGCAAAATGACCCCAAATCGCCTCCAAGCAACCTCCTGAAACAAAGGCAGCATGTAGAAAACCTTTTAGTCAACGGCCTTGTATAATTTTTCTTCCTCTGCTTCCATTTAGCAATTAGACTGCGAGGTCAGTCTGCCCTTGTACACATCCACTTCATGTGGGAATCAAACACACCCACTGTTTACACAGGACTCATTTCTAGATCGCTACACACAGTTATGTTTGAATATAATCTAAATATAAAGATGCCTCTGTGGCATAAATATTGGTTACAAGTTACACACGTAGCACAGAGGTTCACACTCCTGTCTGCACAGTAAATATGAAGCTATAGGTTTGTTTCGCTTACCTTAGAGACTTCCTGATGATGTCTTTTTCCCATCGTTTTTGATCGAGCTATTAGTTTCAGTTTAGATTCATTACTATATGATGAAATCTGATACAGTTCTTAACATTTGTTTAATGTAGACATTCATTTTCCATCATAAATTAAAATAAGCAGTTCTATAAAAGTGGCACTGCTTACCTCACCATGTCTCCAGAGCCATCACTCTCAGCCACACTGTGAGGTCGTGAGTCCTTCACAATAAAACAGGTGATAGATGCCGTGATGACCCTGGACCTTGCTGAGTTTTTAATATTCATGCTGGTGTCTTGTGTGTTCTTGCTTGTGCTAGCTGTAGCGTTACTAACGTTAGCATCCACAGACTCCTCGTCACCCGCGTAGTTTTCTCCATGCCATTTGGATATCAGATTAGCTGGTGCATTGTAAACAGTGTCAGAGCTGTCGGACGTGTTGTTGTTGTTGTTGCTGTTTTTGTGGTTTTTCCCTCGGATACGCTAACGTTACTCTCACGACAATCTCACGTTGACCGTTAACCTTTTACAAGAGCTGAGAGACGCTCTGCAGAATTAGCAGCAAAGCTTCAGTCAAACGATACGTGATGTTAGAATCAGGCCATCGACCCATTAATGGTAAATTTAAATCAATACAGGGGTCTGTGTATCGATGTAATCACATCTTTAAGGTTAAAACAGGTTCTCTGCTCTCTGTCAGACTCTTCAGATTAGTTTATTAATATTTTGTATAGACCACTGAGGCCACACCCCTTTTTGGTTTCTCTCATGGGACAAAAAACATCTGTGGCAGTGAATGGACAGACACAAAATTTTAAATGTAAGAATGTTGCACTATAATCAAATGAACTATAAGAGTGTGACGATATGTAATTATAGATACACCAAACAGTCCAAACAATGAGGAGCTGATTTCTTTGGTTCTTGGTTTTTCCTGCTGCCTGTTTCTTGATATCAGCTCTTCCACCATTCGCCTTCGTTTGGGTGATTTTTTTCTACAAAATATCTTTATATCTTGGTGTGTGTGTGATTATATATAACATTACCTTTGTCTTTTCCTAAAGGCTGCATTAGTGTTAATCAACAGTGTTTTCTGAACCAACCAGACTGTTCTTTTCATTCCAATATTCACCTCAGTGCACTCAGTCGTTACAGCTACATCGCTGATGATAACGTATCTCTACGATACTGTCGCAGTGTCGATATTGAATTAAAAATTGCCCGTTAATAAAAGCTAACAACTCTTTGTGACTTCAGGCAACTCACGAAGACAACAGTGTCACCAGCAGACATGAAGACATGTCATGAGACAACTGGACCCCCCGCGGTGTCTGAGTCGATCTCAGTCGGGTCCAAACGTGTTCCGTCCTTCGTACAGCAGACGACGTATAGCCTTTATGTGATTATGTGACCAACTGGCTCACGTGCTTCACTGTGTGTGGGCTCAGAGGTGTGTGTGTGTGTGTGTGTGTGTTTGTGATATATGTGTGTGCGTGTGCGGAGAGTCAATTTACTGCTAACTGGCACCGTCTCGTGGGACTCGTGTGTCTCTATGGCAACAGCTGGAGACAAAGATCGGGGTGGAAGGAGACGAGGGCTGCCCACTTTCTCCTCAACCTTCGCTTTGTCCATCTTATTTGCAGTGAAGAGAACAGAACTGTGTCCCCTGGTTGTTGGGATTTAATATGTTATATATATTTTTATAGACACATTTCTTTGTTACATATTAATTATTTAGTCAATAGGGTTGGTGTCTCTAATCAACTACAGACAAAAGGAAGCCGGGGATAGATGAGTTAGATAAGAAGATTTCAATCAAGACTTTGTATGTATACATATATTTTACAACACAAGTCAGCATTCACACACACGTTCATGATGGTGTATTCTACCGTACAACGCGTGGACTGATGGAAATGCCTCCTAGAGCAATTTGGGGGTTCAGTATTTTACCTGACGACACTTCAACATGTACTGCAGGATTCCTGGTATCAGACTACTAACTCTTCTACAGGTGGACGACTGCTTCCCCTCCTGAACCGCAGCCTCCCCGCAGCGACAGCAATTTCTGAAATTGATCCATTTTTGCCCGAGAACGCAGCAGCCGGCAGCCGTGAAAAGGGCTGCAATGTGATCACAATCAAATGACTGTTTCTGCAAATGGAGTGTGGTGGCTTTGACCAGCTGCTGTGTCTGGTTAAATAAAACAGTTCTTACTCTTTACTGGACACGTAAAATAACAATCTAAGCCACTTTAAGCGGACTGTGTGAAATTTCCCCATGCAGTGATTAAATGCAGCTTGTTCTGCAGGGAACTCGGTCAATACTGGACCAGTCTCAAACATTGTTTCCCGATTAATCACTGAACCACAAATCAAAAACAGGAAATAAGGGCCCGGTTAAAAATGACCCTCTCCTCTTCAAAACTAAGGCTGCAGCCTGTAGCTGAGCATAAGGACTGCAGGCAGGTGTGAAACAGTTAGTCCGGTTCTCTTATATCTGGTCTTGTGTACATGTAATGTTATCGTCCTAAACATGACTTCCACTAGGATGATCATCCTCAAGTCAAATCATCATCAAGTTAGATAAATCATAAATTGAACAGCAGCCTTGTGACTTGATACGTAATATCTACCAGAAGTGTTGGTTTGGATTCACACATTCTCATCACGATTGCGTTGGGTAAAGAGACCGGAGGGGTGGAGGAGAGGTGAAGGGAGGGATAGAGGTGGAGCAGAGAGATGGAGGGGAGGGAGGAGAGGAGGAGAGGTGAGCAAATAGAGTTTTGTCAGGTACAAGTCAAACAGAAGTGAAGTCCAATCTGATGATCGTGAGTGGAACAAGATCTGCACTCAAATGACATTTTAAACATTCAATGTGTGTGTGCTGACGGAGGGAGGGGACGGAGGAGGAGGTGGGGGAGAAGGACAAACGTGGAGGTGAAGTGGAGGCAGGGCGAGGAGAGGAGAGTCATCAGAAGAAGAAGAAGAAACATCAGAGGGAGGAAGGAAAGGAAGGAAAGAGGAAAGGATGAGGACAGGAGAGGTGGTGAGAGGAGGAAGGACAAAAGAGACTGCAGGAGGGAAACTGGAGATAACAGCTCGTTCTGTTACACCTTTCTGACAAGGTGGGCTGTGTGTGTGTGTGTGTGTGTGTGTGTGTGTGGGAGAGGGTGCAGACATGCAGTATGTGTCAGCTCAAGGTCTTACACACCTCCCTGTCTCTGTCTCCCATTAAACAGAGTAAACACACTTTGGCTCCACATGTTGACTCAAAGACTTCCGAAATGGACTGATGGATGGAGGAGGAGGAGGAGGAGGAGGAGGAGGAGGATGGGCACTGATTTATCTTTACTGCAACTCTTCGTCTTTCTCTCAGTAAATGTATCCACAGTCGTACACAGTGTGTATATATACCACTTTACATATGCAAATGATATGTGTGTGTATTGCTGCCTCGATGAACAGAACAGGACCTTGAGGTCTCACATGGAAAGAGACACAAGATGATCCGACAGTTTGAGATTAAATCAGCATGTGAGAAACTATCCTGCTGTGCAATTTTTTTTTTTTTTTTTTTTTTTTTTAATTTGCATCTGCTGTAAATGCAAACAGCTGCAAAAAAAAAAAAAAAGAAACAGCGGTAAGAATGGAAGAAACACAGTCTGTCTGTCAAGTGTGATAGGTTGATCCAAGATGTCGACATCAAAACTGTCGTGGAATGCAGGTTTGATGACTGTTTCCAAAACATAATCATTTTGCAGAGAACTGCTTGTGTGTGTCCCGGAGCAAACAGGCAATCTGTAGATGACGTGACGCAGCAGCCATGATTCGCAGTGTGAACGGTCCAACCTGATAACATGGATACCGATATGAGGCAATGCCACGGTGTGTGTGTGTGTGTGTGTGTGTGTGCAGCCTGTTTGAAAACAGTCATCGATGAAGAGAAAACCAGAGGTGTTGGCAGCGAAGTCACACACATTTAAAGCACGCCATCCATCTGCACTGCCTACACCAACACACACACACACACACACACACACACACACACAGATGGACACACATGTATCATCACATGTCAGCAGCACAGCCATGAACGATTAACCTCAAGCAGAGAGAGTTAAGAAGCTTCAGCAGCAGCGATGTGAAGATGAGACTCCTGACAGGATGGATGGATGACAGAAACCTGACAGACAGACAGACAGACAGAGTAAACAGTGAGCACACAGCTGTGAATTTAACAAAGTCAACAAGGATTATTTAGAGTGAGCTGAATGGATCAAACACAGTAAAACAAAATGGAGTACACTTCAGTTCATCAAACACTGACTCAGTGTTACTCCAACACACACACACGCACACACACACACACACACGAGCAAACACAGATTAATTAAATCATCCAAAAAGCAAATTCATGAAGCTGATGAAAAAGAGAGCTGGTTATTGTCATGGAGACACACAAAAGACGCACATTTCACTCAACCGTAATCTAATTTGACGTTTACTCCAGCGTCAAATCCTAACCAACATGTTCCAAAGAGACCGAACTTCCTTTTAAAAAATGTTCTCATCTTCTGTTCCTTTCTGAAATTGTTGATTGATTTTTTTGAAAATATAAGACAATTCTTTTTAAAAGTCCACTCAATCCAAACATTTTATTCACATGTTGACAATATATGTATCTATGACTTGTCATCCTGATTGTCTGTGCTGTACTGTAGAAGTTTCCAAAATTTCCCTATTTGCATTTTTTTTTCTATAAAACAATTTGTATAAACATTACACGTACAGACACACCTCACAACATTTTTCAAGAAAAGTAAAACATTACAACAAGGTTTCAGTGAAGTGGGCTTCCTGATTCTTTCAGCCCTCGGTTTTTCTCCTACGCACCTGCCAGGTGTGCAAAAAAAGCTGCACTGTCAAGAAAAGTACAGAAAAAAATATTTTTCATTCCAACAACCCACAGTTACGTGTGCACGGACGCACCAAGGTGGCAACGAACCACCCACACACACTCCAGACGTCACAGACAAACATGTACATTACCTCTTTCTTCTCCGTCTCAACCTGAGAGAGAATAAATTGATGAAAAGAAGCGGTGAATCACATGCGGGCGCCTGCATGTTGTCAGCGACGCAGCGAAGTGGAAAACAAACTTGGACGTGGACTGATCGATGACATGGAGGTGGAGGGAAAACTTTGAGAAACATCTTAGACATGACGGCTATTATGAGAGAAAGAAACAGAAAAACAATAAGCACAAAGAGAAGACCGAAGCTTTAACTCCACAATCCCCATATATACTTACAGTTATGTAACTGATCAATACAAAGACAAGCACACATGTCAAGACATCAACTGGAACTCTTTATGAAGACAAATATATTTACTCATCCTCTCTCTCAGATAAATCACAAAAATTAAAATTATGTGTTGAACGTCTTCATGTGCCTGCAGCCTCGTGGCACTTCTGTCAGGTGGAACATGGACATGAACGCTGCAACACTTTCTCAGCTTGAACTGTTTGAACCAGATAAATAAAAGTATATTTTATTTCAGACAAGCTTTAGCACACTTCATGTAGCCAAGGGTGTAATGCAAAGTCACAATCTACAGACCGTGCGTCACAGACTGTTGTGTTCTTATCTCCCAAAATGTGAATGACAGCAACAAGCTTACAGTTTGGTTAGATTTAGGTAAAAAAAACAAAACAAAAAAAACTACCTGGTTGTGTTCAGGAGAACATCGCGGTTTGGCATTATTACAAATTCAAATACATTTCACATGCAAGTAACGTGATTTATTAGGTAATGCTTTACAGACCTTTTGACTAAAGACAGGAGCAAGAAAGACAAGTAAGAACTTCCAATCTTTCTAAAAGCTCGCTGTCTTTAGTCTCCTCAGCGCTCTCTGTCAGGCTGCGGTGGCGGTGACGAGAAATTATCAGAGCGCTACAGCTCCGACACTTGACATTTTAAGGAGTGGTTGCTTGTAAATGTTGGAAATTGGGGGGGGGAGTGTAGCTCTTTGCTCTCACTTCACCCAGGATAAAAGCATCATCAGACAAATGCACACAGAGATGTCAAAGAGTTTGAACTCGCTCGCAGGCCTGCGCTCTCCCAGTGGGTGTTCGTACGAGTGTGTTTGTGTGAAACAGATAATATGCCGCTCGGCGCCGGGCAGCGTCTCCCACTGACAGCAATCACACTGCTAATGTACACTGCAATTTTTATACTTAATGGTGTTTTGGATCAACATGTCTGTTTACTGACAAGTCACGGTGGACACAGCAGCAAGCCATCCGTTAGGTGAATCACTTTAAGATGGATTTTGCTGAAGCAAAGCAGCTGTAGCTCAGAAGGTTGATGCGGGTCATCTAGTAATCAGAAGGGTGCTGGTTCAAATCCCCGGCTCCCTCTGAACCCCAACCTGCTCCTGATGAGCAGCTGCCACCTTATTTGATGTTAAAGTCCAGTAATTCAGTCCAGACTGAACTATACCTCGGTAGCTCTTAAACGCACCTCCACCACATTCTGTACAGACGTTCATATTCCACAGAGGATGAATCCTAGGACCGAGGAGTCATCCCCTGACTTATCCTCTAGCACCTCCATGAGACAACTGAGCAGCAACTCTACATGTTTAATATAGTTTAATGATCCATGGCTGTAAAAACAAGTGTCACCTTCTTCTCCAATACTAAAATGTTTCTACACACTGACTCTCTCTCTGTAGTTATTCAAGAGAAGGACAGATACATGGATATCTGTTCTTGACCCCAACTTCTCCCAGTCATTCATATCAAATCATTTCATTCATATCAAATAAATGTTATAAGTTGATAAGATTCAAAGCTTTTTTTCGAGTGAGACTTAATGTGTGATGTCAGATCTGAATTGAATACTAAAAGTTGTGTGAAACTTTATTAAAAGATCTGATGAAGAATTTCAAAGAATTCAGATTCATTTTAGTGGTTCAGGACTTGACAAATCCACAAACCTGATTTTCTTGCACACATTTTGACTTTACTCACTTAGCTGTTTCCACAGTGCAGAGTGGGTGCATGGCTCAATATGTTAGGATTTAAAAGCACCGCTCAAGGACAGTTTGAGGGATATTGAATGATTATAAAGAAGCACTCACTGGGGATTTGTTCAGTTTCGAGTCCATTACGGCTGCTTTAAGGGCCATACTTTGTTCTGTTAAAGTCGCCCCCTCAGGCAGCTGTTCACTTCACACAGAGCAGCACAATCAGAGAAGATGTGCCGCTGCCTTGAGGGCGAGGTGATGGTATAGTGTTTTGCATCCTTTTTTTTCAGTCCTTGTTGTAGTCCTTGAATGCAGATTCACACAAATACACATTCCAGCACATTCTCCCTCACAACTTCACTCACACAAATACAGTGACTTGTTCAGTGGCCTCAAGCCTAAAAAAACAAATTTAATCTCCTTAAAGGGCTCAAGAGTCAAGTTAGTTATGATACATGCAACATCCAGCTGGATTTAAATATAAAGCTTGTGGACATACAGTTCATATATTTTTGTCGCAATTATAAATAATGAACCAGATGCAGAAACTTTAATGAGCTCATGTCCAAATGAAATCCAAAAATCCAGCATCCAAAAAGCAAGTAACAGAAGACAGGCAAAGGAAGGTCCAAGGAAAAAAAACTACAGATCTGATACCACCAGAAACCACAAGGAACAGTCAGAAACACAGGAGACACTCAAAGACCCGGAGAGTGAAAGGAGCAACGTAACTTCAGTGTGGTGACATAACTTACAACATGTTACCGTCCAGGCTCAGACTTTTCTCACTCTTTTCCCCATTACATTAGAGGGGCGCTTCAGAAAAGTGATACTCGGGTAGAAATACAGCGTTCAACTAAGGACTGAGAACAGGCTGCACATTCATACGCTGACGACAGAGGCCTCCGTGGAGAGTACGATACAGTGTTCTCTAACACAGAGCGCCTCACGGTATTTCTACACTCAGGTATTCACACATTCACTCGGAAACCAAACGGAGAGCCGCTGGGTTCAGTATCTTGCACAACAACTCATCCCATCTGGACTGGGAATACTTCAGGATTCCCCAAACGGCAGTGAAGGACGTGAAGACATCGGTGGTACGTGGAGCTCGCTGCACAACACTGTGCATCAGGTAGATACAACGAGGTATGCACCCTCACTCAGACAGAGAGCGCTTGTATGAGGGACATTCATATCTATAAGAATAAGTCCTAAGTGTGCTTGAGGGTTCATTAGCCTTGAGGCGGACTGGATCTCGAAATAGAACTGAAGAGACACGTTGATGAAGTGTCATCAGAGCAGTTGTGAGAATGAGTCACACTCAATTAGCTGGTTTTCTGTTTCCTGACTCAGTTACCCGTCTTCCTTTTCTCCTTAAAGTGAAACTCAATCCAAAATGCAACATAGGCTTTTTTTTCTGAATTTGTGTAAAGGCATAATTACGAGGAAAGAGGCACTGTATTTAACGTTTTCGGGTCAAACTCATTTTCAGTGGGAGTGCTACGGGCACTTTTACGATAGCATCAAAATCTCCATTTTTAAAACAGTAAAAAGTCTCGACACAACATGACACTTTGCTGGTAGCATCACCAGGGTCTCTACACATGAACACCAGCACTGACAACATTGTTTGTGTACACAGAGTTACTAAAAAGAAAGTTTTTGAACAGCTCATGTTAGCAGCAGCTTGTTCCGCTCGCCGCCGTCCTGCCAGTGGAGAAGAGTCGACCTCAGAATGAGACGTAACCTGGAGGACAGTTAAGGTGGAACGCTCCTAAAGCTCAGTTCCATATAAATGCAGGATAATTCATTGTTTTGTTTTTTGTAAAAAACAATATTGACCTTGAAGTTGAAAAAGGAGCCTCATATAAGAAACAATACTAAAATAAAAAAGCTGGAAAAGTCAGGTGAGATCTGGCGTGGATAGTTGTTGCTGGACGACAGTAGTTCCACCTTAACTGTCCTCCAGGTTACGTCACATTCTGAGATCAACGCTTCTTGGCTGCCATGACGACGGCTAGCGGAACAAGCTACTGCTAACATGAGCTGTTCAAAAACTTTCTTTTTAGTAACTCTGTGTACACAAACAATGTTGTCAGTGCTGGTGTTCATGTGTAGAGACCCTGGTGATGCTACCAGCAAAGTGTCATGTTGTGTCGAGACTTCTTACTGTTTTAAAAATAGAGATTTTCATGCTAGTGCCCGTAGCACTCCCATTGAAAATGAGTTTGACCTGAAAACGAAAATCTTAAAGTCTTAAAAATGTAATTATTCATGGTAATAACGCTTTTACACAAAGATTTGACTCATACACATTCACAAAAAAGCCCAGGTTGCATTTTGACTCGAGTTTCACTTTAACTATGTCATTGTCTTCCTCCGTTTCTCTTTCTGTTCCTTCCTTTGTCTTCTCATTTGTCTCCGTCACATTCTCCTTTTCAGCACAGCAGCCTGGTCTCCAGATCTGAAGGTGCAGATTGTGATCTTGCGTCCCTTCTGCAGTGTCGCATGGGCAGCGCAGCGCGTCTGATCCGAGATAAAAGACTCTGAAAGGTTGCTTCCCCCGAATGACGGAGAGAGTGATGAGAGCGGAAGATGGAGAGGGCAGAAAGAAAAGAGGAGATGTCAGGATGCTGTCCTTTCTCTTTATTGTTTCATAACTAAACTTTGATATCTTCTGGCATCTATTCAGACGTGTCTCTGAAGGTGTTTGATATTCTTTTCCCCAGTACAGTATATTTTGCAAAATTGCATTTTGGTGGTCGTCATTTGACTTGGCAATTCACCATTCAGTGAATGTTTCCCCGAGAAGAGAAAAGAGAGTTACAGCAGCAGAAAGGAACCAAGAAACCAAGATGGAGAGAAGCTGAGGTGAAACAACTTTGTCTACACTATTAAATCCAGTTTCCTTGTAAACATAATAAAATGCCTCCAGTTTCTTTCTTACGATATCCATATGAAAATGAAGCCGTTGTGAATAATCAGTTATTCCAGAAAATCAGATGAGCTGAACATCAAATGAAACTTCTGACTGGCCGAGAGAAGCTTAGAATTCAAACTGCACCGAGCTGCAGGATCTGAAAGTGGAAATACACTCAGTTTGAAATATTAAGTATTCTGTTCCTGATTCAATAGCCTGTGAAATAGAGCCAACATCTCTCCCCCCTCAAAAATTAAATTCTCTTCGAGGGAGGAAAGTTATTTGATTAAGATTCTCTTCACAGCAGAATGAACAAATCGAAACTCTCTGGTAAAAGTAAGAAAAGTGTCTCGAGGAAGAGTTTCATCCAGCGGTTGGAGAGGTTATACTGTCGACATGTAAAAACAAAAGCAGAAACTCTCAACCTTAACCATCAAAGATAATCAGGACTTCGCCTGTTTGAAAGGAAAACACACGTAAAAGAGTCGTATTCTGTTTTCTGATTCCTGACTTTAACTTCGGTGCCAGCACACCTCTCTGCAGAGGTTATGCAGCTCCGGCAGATGACTTGAGTGCACCATTATTCTCACGTAAAAGAATCCAGTCGTTACAACACATCTGGTGCATTCTTCCTGACAAGTCGTTGTGTTTAACTCCCCGAAGCGCCGCTCGCTTCTGTAACTGCTGCTGATGATTCACGAAGCGTTTCGTTCACTTCCACCCCGTCACCCACCTGTAGGCTCCCGTCTACGTCCTCCTCGGTTATTATCGTCACGCTTCAGTCTGAATTCTCGGAATGTGAAAGACTGAATGCTTGGAAAGTTTTATTCTTGTATCTGACATTTAAATTCCAGCAGGTTTTTTTTTATTGCTTGTATTGGTGAAAGTTCCTCATCTCCACTTTGTCTGAACGACTGCATCACTGCACTCTGAGTTCTGTAAAACTTTTCTCTGATCATTGCTGAATGTGCTGGCAGAGGCAGAACTTCTTTGTTCTTTACATGAAGCCCTGCAGGTCAAAACCTACCATGCAAAAGCAAAATAGTTTTATGGCGAATTAAACTAAGTGGACCTCCTGGTTTCCAGCAGCTCTGCCTTTCTGCCGGTCAGCTCCACGTCCTGGCAGCTGCAATTTCCATAATTGTCAAGGAGAAGGGTTCTGAGCCCCGGGCTCACCGCACAGTGAAATAATGGCGAGCTCCGGCTTTCAGCTTATCAGCAAAGGTCACGGCTGATTTTCAATGTGTGCTTCGTATATCTAGTGGTCTTATGCATCATTCATAGGATGGAAGAGAGAGGGAGAGACGGAGAGGAAGACGGAGAAGGAAGGTCGACAGAAAGACAAAAAGATGGTGCAAAAAAAGAGCAGCTGAGCTCCAAACAAACAGCCTGATCTGTCAGAACCTCCAGGTTCTGCTGGTTCCACACTTTCCCTCCTGGTTTTAATCCTTTGCACTGATTACACACCCCTTGTTCTCTGGGTCATTGCTAAGTGGACTTTACAACACAGATGTCAAACAGATATAAAGCTGGAATCAGCACAACTTCAACCTTCTAGTGACGGCTGACAACAGGATGATTCTGCGTACGACATTTTCAAAAACCTGACAGAAAACTTACCGTAACTGTGAGGGTTTTAACATGTTTACTGGGTTAATGAATCCTTTCCTGCAGGTTCAAAACTCATGAAACAGTGAAATGTTTTTTGTTTGTTTTTTTCCTCAGCAAGCTTTTATCTGTGGAAATCTGACTGGAGATTGTTTCTTTATTTCTGCTGTCTTGACCGCAGGAGTTGCATTTATTGCCCCATGTTGACGGTTCACAACGTCTGTTGAATAAAGTCGGTGTCTGTTGCTGATATCTGTCCGGCTAATTGGATCAATACACCAGCCTGCGTCTGTCTCGCTCTCTTTGTCCTTCTTGTCCTTTCTTTGCACCGTCCTCTCCTTCTTCCCTCTGCTTTCTCCTTCCCTCCCTCCATCTCTCTTTCTTTCTGCCTCTCTCGCTCGTATCATTAGCTGATTAGTCATCCATCAACATGAATTACGGAACAGCAGAAGCCAAAGGATAAACATGCATTCGCTCCGCTCATCA
Source organism: Acanthopagrus latus (assembly GCF_904848185.1). Lineage (NCBI taxonomy): Eukaryota > Metazoa > Chordata > Actinopteri > Spariformes > Sparidae > Acanthopagrus > Acanthopagrus latus. Next base: position 2,559,720 of record NC_051045.1, on the reverse strand, counting down.
TTCAAGCTGTATGTGTGTGTGTGTGTGTGTGTGTGTGTGTGTGTGTGTGTGTTTTAGTTGTAATTCCACTCATCAGGTTGTTGTCATCTCAAGGCTGGCAATAAAAAAAGTGCGCACACAAACACACACACACTCACTCAGATCAGTGCATTTTACTACACGCTTCGTTACGTGATGGATCACCTCTCACCTAAATTAGCAATAAAAGCCAAGGCGGCCTAAACAAATGCGCACACAAACACACACGCATAGTCACACACATTTACAGAAACGCCTCTCTCCTTCTCGCTTCTTATCAGCGAATGGCGAGCAGACGAGACGGCGAGATAACGGGAGAGGTCGAGAGAGAACCGGAGTCAAAGAGTTGGAGAGGGAGAGAGAGAGACACATGTAAAGTGAATCGGAGGATTAAATGGAGCGAGAGACAAACAGATGACGCAGAGTCACGTGATCAGAGCTCCGTTTGAAAGCAACATACGCATTTTGGTTGTTGTGCAACCTGATTATTCAGGTATCAGTGTTGTCCTACGTATTCTTGAGGAATCCTTCATAAAACATATGCTCAGATCAACGTAGTGACGCAGATGATGGTCAAGTTTCCGTCAAAAACCTGGTGCAAATGTAATGCAAATGAATGCTGTTTTCAATGGATAACAGGCAAATATACAGCGGCCTGGTCCGACGCCCTCTGATGCAGAAGTCCAGAGCGACGGCGTGGTCGGGGTCTGTTTCATGAGTCGTGCGAGTTGGGAGCGAGAACGTGGTGACATTCAACCACTGCAGGAGACGGCAAACCGTGTCTTCCAACGCTTCATGTACACCTCAAGTTTTTTACAGACAAATTTACACAGACGGAACGACATCTTGTTGATGCTGAAGTCTGCTGATTGGTACCGGACGTGTCTGAGTGATGTGACTTTCACACTGAGCTGCCGACTGAAGCTGATCCAAACCACGTCAGGTGAGCTGAGACTGAACACAAAGCATGTTCACCAGGTGTCAGCAGACACAAACGGCGGATACAGAGTGACTGAAAATCTAGGAAATAACCAATATGGCTCATGAGAACAGAAAACAGTGCTGATGATGATCATCCTCATGTGCAGCTGTCTGACCTCTATCTTCGCTGTTAGAGTTTCACTGTGTTTGCCTCCATGTAAATCCAAAACTGCTGCGCTATAAATAAACAATTGGTGAGACAGACAGACAGACAGACAGACAGACAGGATGGAGCACAAAGCCATGAATCATAACCTCATTACTTCTCATTTAAATAAATTAAACAGAGGGTAATTTATATTCTGATGAATATTTCATATTCCACCTGGACCCTGAGCTCTGTTTCTCTGAGCTCACCTTGTCTTCCTGAATCTCTCTCAGCTTCTCTTTTTCCTTCTCTCTCACTGTTTCTGTTGCCTTTGTCATCATTATCATCATCATCACCGTTGGAAGAACATATTAATCCTTCATCTTTCATATCTCGGCACCTCAGTTATGTCTTCACTGATGCAAACATGCCACTTTATATTCAAATTGTCCACTTTTGCCATTTATCAGCTTCCTGGATTTGATCATAGTGTTACAAAGATACATTTACATGAGTATTAATATTGTTTCCTTGACATTTATTACACAGTTCAGTCAGATATTTAATATTATGCTGCGTGCAAACGTCCGTATATCAGCATTGTTGTGTGAAATATGAAGAAAGAACCCGTCAGTGACTAAAATCAGTGTCCTGATGATCAAATACATTTCTATTCTGAACAGCAGGGGTTATTCAGTGTTCCTCAATCTGCTCAGGCAAGCAAAAAGAGACTGTATTTCCACATTTGTTGGTATGAAACCAGCGGATGATTTAATTTTGCAGTGACCAAAGCTGGTATTGTAAGAAAGAACATGATATTTTCCTAACCCCGACCAAGTGCTTTGTTTCGCCTTAACCGAACCTAAAAAAAATGTAAAGTTGCAACATAAAGACATTCAGAGTTTCAGTATGTACATTGCTAACATTTATTCTGACAGACGGGTGGAAGTATTACAGTGAGAAAAAGTCCTTTTCATAGGAAACGCTGATGTTTGAGTTTCATTCCCGACGCTTCATGTTGATGGGTCGGGCCGGTCGCCGCCCCACAACCTTTTAAAGTAGGATATGTTTTGTTGAATGCTAATGCTACATGTTAAATATAATGTATTAAACTATCTGGTCATCATACCATATATATTGTGTCTTGCGAATGAGTATGTTGGTGTCACCACACTAAGTACAAATCAATGTACTATACAGAAAGAAAAAACACCTTGATGATGGTACTTGCACAAGATGTTCTACATGACTGGAGGTCACTCTTTGTTTCTCAGCCTCTCTGGATTTCGTCTACCAGTGACGCAGAAGCTCCTGTTGTGTGTTTCTACCCGAGTCTTCACAGGGAACAATGGCACCAGGCTGAACAGTAAAAGCACAAAAACGTCTTCCATCGAGGTTATAAAGATGAGGGAAAAGCTTGACGCCCGGGAGGTTAAGTTTGCTGTGCACCACGTGAAAAAGGCTTTCACTGAAGTTGTTATTGAGTCTTTACAGACTTCATCGGCTGCGCTGCCTGTTGAAGTCATTCTGACGTGAAGTCCTTGGGTGGACAAAATTAACTTTTCAGTGTATTTTTTTTTTCTGCATACTGTACTGACACTTTCAAGAAAGAACCCTCCATCCAACAGTCGGACCAGAATACACATCTCAGCAGATTAACTTCATTCAACATGCTGCAGAGCTGAGATTCACAGAGCAGAACCACTGATATGTCCTCTATTAATCATGTCATATGTACCATATTCAGATTTCTCATGTTGTACCGGCTCAGACGGCTGCCAAGTCAAAGACTACATCTTTTAAACCACTGGATATTTTTAAAGTCGGGACATCTCCTGCGGTGTTTGTGTCGACAAAACAAGTGCTTAAAGACAGAAGACAGTCTTTCCCTAACCTTAACCAAGTAGGTTTCATCTGAACCTAAAAAGACTGTAAGCGCAAGGTTGCAACATAAAGAAATGTAAAGTTTCAACATATTCTGGCGATTGTGTTAAAATCTGGTCCCATTTAATGCAAAAACACTCACTTGTTTAAGGATAAACTTTTTTTTTGTTTTCCTTCTTACATTGTGCATCTTGTGTCGTCTGCTCTAGAGAGGTTTTTCACCTTCCATTCATCTTAAGGATACCAGATTAGCGCTGTCCAGTCAGAATAAATGTTTGGAACTGGACACAATTTGAACACAACAATGAAATTACAAGGTGAGTATAAACACACTGCAGTCACTCAGTAAACACGTAGGTCCACGGTTTGTGACATTTCAGAGGAAGAGTTCACTTGAGGTTTTGTTGAAAACACATTGTTGACTTTTATAAAGCGAGCTGCTCTCACCTCACTTCCCTCCCCCGGCAGCTTTTTCTCAGCCTGTTGTTTTCTGTCCGTCGGGTATTTTAGTTATTATCTCTGAGAGGCGTCGGTGAAAAAGAAAAACAGGACGTAAGCCTTTGATCTGGAGTTTAAACACTGCAGCAGCTCTCGTCTCCGCAACACTTCCACCATCTGTTTAAACAACAGCAGCACTGTGATGATGGAGATATATTCTCTTATAAACCTTCAGAATCTATAATTCTGTCATCCTAGTCATCCAAACGTTAACTTCACTATTCTGTAACTATCTTTGTCCATTTCCAGTCATTAAAAGTCTTTTTTTGGGGAGTCTTTTCTTATCTGAGAATGGAGGGAGGGTGATTTCGGACGTCACTGTTCCTTCTACGGCTCACTGTTCCTTCTCGGAGTTAGTTTGATTCTTACTTTTTCTACTGAAAATCTGCTTGAAATTGTTCTCACACACAAACCTGTGAGAGTGCTGCAGGTGTTAATTGGATGATAAGCAGGACTTGTCAAGATGAACCCTGTAACTTATCTCTTCTTCACGTACGTGCAACCTTCTTCTCTCTGTTCCCAGTTCAGTTACTGGAGAAAAAATTCTGCCATCCAGTGTGGAGAGGAACTTGTCTGTTTGAGAAGCCCAAATTCACTTTTATCGTTTTGTGCTTTTATTGTTTCTTATCATCAGCCTTCACAGTTTACGGGTTCATTAGTTTAAACATCTTATACTTGGCTGTAAGAGCCGTTGTTGTATTTTTGTCACTGAAACAGCTGAAACAGCTGTGTCTATGTCAGGCTGTAGAGCTGTAAATGTTATGTAGCGTCTGTCATTCCTGTTATTAGGCTGCAGTTACAGATTGTGGGCCGTAAATAAGGCTATGGCCATGAACAGTTGGCTTCACACCCTCTGGACAATATAATCAACATGCACGTCGAGATGTAAAGAGTTTTAACTGTAACTTTAGGTCAGGCTAAAGTTCTCAAACACGTTATTTTTCTCAGTAGACTAGTCTGAAGACGCCAGGCTGACTGCAGTGATCGGCCAGTCATGAAAGTGCCCGACCCAAAAAAGTCAGCGCTCGAGAAGTGAAGTAAACACCTGCCACCTGAACAGAATCACAGATGATGTCTGTGTTTTGGGTCTGTTACTGTTATTCACTCCACCGTCTACCTTCATGTTCACCCAGCAGCTGAACAACGCATCAAGCACCTGCCTGTTTAAAAAAAAGGCTCTCTGGGAAAAATAGACTGTTGCAAACAAGAGCAAGAGGGTGATCCAGATAAAAGAGAGAAGCCAGTTACATCTCACCTTTATCTGTGATCACCAATGCAGTCCAGACCCCAATAATTAAACCTGCAGCGTGGGACTTTTAAATATAAACGAACATCTGTTACATTCAATCCCTTTGCCAGACGAGTGTACACAATGCTAATTAAGCAGTCACAGCGAGAAATGTGTCTGTGCGTGTTGCAGCAAAAAGGGAGCTGATAAATCTGAAGCCCTCCGTGTTTCATGATATCCAGCAAAGTCCGGCATTAAACAGGCGTACGGTCGAGTCTACCGGCGTCGTAAGCACGTCGACAATATTTGCTGGGGAGACAAAAGTTCTGCACTAGAAGTTGAACAGTAAAAATATCCGAGGGTGGAATTTTACGTTGGTTTGTTGGAAGTCACGAAAGATTAACCTCAGAAATGGATTTCCTTCTGTGAAGCTGATAAGATCCATCTCCTCTGCTGCTCTGCTGTTTGCCCACGTCCTACTGGGGGAAATGTGTCTGTGCACGAGTGTGTGTGTGTGTGTGTGTGTGTGTGTGTGTGTGCGTCTAGACAACAAGCTGAAGACCTCACGGTGACACTGTCAAGCAATCTATCACCAGTCTCTCGTGAGAGCGTTGTCTGTGTGTGTCTGTGTGTGTTCTTGCGGGAATGTGTTACAGTGTGTGCACAGCGCTTAGCTGAATCATCTGCACACACACACACACACACATCTACATGTGTGTGTGTGTGTGTTGATTGAGTATGTGTATGTGTGTGAGTGTGTTTGTGTGCTCCAGCAGTTTGGAGGGTGTGTGTCCGCTGGTTTTTCTTTGTCTCACAGAAACAGCAGAAGTCCTTTAACAATCTCACAGTTGTGTGTTTTTCGTGTGTGTTTTACTATTTGTGCAAATATATACACTTTTCTCTGGGAGATGGCAGAGATCTCAGTTTTCTCTTCCAGAACAGTGACATAATCCATCATAGCAGGCGTAAAGCTTTCATTAAGTTCAGTCAGACTTCATGTTTCATCTCGTTTTCATTTTGTTCTCTTTCACATCAGAGAATAATTTCATTGCTTCACTCTTTCCTCCCGTCAATCACTCTGCAAAACCCACAGTGGGGAAGATGTAAATCTGAGCATGAAAATAACTCAGAAGCAAAGGAATAAGTCGCCGTGCAGACTTTGTGGAGGTCGTGTGATGTTATTGAAGATGTCTGTGTCAGATTAATGTTTGAGATCGGCCCGTGAGATTTTCTGGCCCTTAAAATAAATGTTAAGCTGATCACAACTTCCGTATGATGCAAAAAGAAGATAAATAGAAAGTAAAGAAAAGTCAGAAGTCAGTGAAGTGTGACTTCTTGGAGTAACTGTAACTGGTGTGAGCAGTTTTGTGTCAAACAAGCTTCTCCTTGTATATGAACCAAGTGCAGGAGATGTACTGACCCGGTGTCATGTGGTACAGACCATTTCCCCTGCTCTCTTTTAAGCTTTACAACGTGTGACAGCTTGTATACATGTGATCCTGTATCGAAGAAGAAGAATCATTTTATATCACAGCATGTATTGAAACATCTTCCGGAGAAGCAGAACCAGATCTGAGCCAGTTCCTCGGTCCCGGGAGATGTTGCTGTGTTGTGTTTGGATTTCATGACTGATGAGTCGATGGTCGGGTTGAGCACAGTGAGAAGGCGCAGGCGCTGTCCAAGGTGCTGATATCGACCTCCAGCAGGTCCGTCGCTGCGTTCACGTGCTCCTCAGATGGTCTCTGATCTTGAGACTGTGTTCATGTGAGTCATAGCACAACGAGGGAGCAGCGCAGACGACAAAGGAAGTCGTTTTGTGTTTTTAAATGACAAGTTTGACAGGTTTATCCAGTTTTTGAGTGAGAAGGCAGAGCAAACGACACTAATGACTCTACAACGCTCAGTGCACTTCTGTCTGCCATATTTCAGCGTCACCTCAGCACCTCGTGCACCAAAATCTTATCAGACTTTCTGAGTTGTTTTGCCGATAATTCCTGACAGCACATGAACACACAGTCTGCATGTACTCCAGCGACTGTGCAGCATGTTCATACACACAGTTCATCCCCATGAAAGCTGCTCGGTGGCACATGAAGTCCACATTGTGAGGCCATAAATCGTTCTCATTCAGCCGTGCAGATCAGCATCGGGTTCATCTTAAATGGGGATAAAATGATCATCATCATGCAGCTTCTCTAGACTTTCCAAATGTTATTGGACTTAATGAATCAATGAATCAATAATGACAATGATATGAATAATTTCAAGGGGCTGTGACACTAAAAAAAAGTGTATAGGATGTTTTACAGCTGCGTCTTTCACAAAGTAAGTTTACTGGGATGAAGACTGGGAGGCTCCACATTATCAGATTGTTTTCATATTATAATCACAGTTTAATTTGTGTCATTTAATATGTAATTATTATAAAAACATAAAATTACAGCAGCTTCAACAACGCATGAGAACATATTTTATCTGTGACGGATAGTCTGATTATTCTGTAACAGCATGGACGATCGCTGGAGAGGGATTGAAAACAGGGTCGAGAGACGTTGATGGAAACGAGAAGCGATAGATCCGACAGAGAGAGAAAAGAGGAGGGAGTCACCGAGGAAAGCTGAGGAATCTATTCTCGGTCGGCTTGGATTGTGATTGGCATTTACATCTGTCAACACAGTGACAGTTCACACCAATCGGCTGCCTGCCAAAATAAGGCATTCACACTCACACACACACACACACACACACGCTTTAAGGCACAACTATATTCACATCATTTGTATTTCCCCTCCACGAGCTGACAGTTGTGCGTGTGGAAACATCCACATGTTGTGGTTGAACGCACACATTTTGACCCACAGACACACTGACATGCATGGACACACATTTGCTGACTTGCACATGCATGAAATCACACACACACACACACACCAATCGACTGGTTCGCAAGGCGACACCAGCTTCCGGGTTGCTTCATCTGGTGCTCGTACTGCTGAGCTCAGACCCACTCATGCATCACAATAAATGATTGTTTCATAATGTTTTGTCTTTCTCAGACTCTCCCTCTTTCATCCCTCTCTCTCTCTCTCTCTCTCTCCTTAACTCTGCGTCTTCTTCTTCTTAATTTCTTCTGATTCACTGTGTCAGTAATTCTCTTTGTGGCGAGACAGAAAACAGAAAGGAAGCATTGTTGTGGACTCGCCGCCAGCTGGTCTCCTTCATCCTCTTCCTCCATTATTTCTTCCTCATCTCTCCTTCTTTCCCTCCTCACCCCTCCTCCCTCTCTCTTTATTTTCCAGCTCCTTCATGAATTGATGGTGTTATCATGTAATTCCTCCATTGCTCGATCCATCATCCATCTCTCCGTCCTTCTGCACATGATCCCAATATTCTTCTCTCTTCCTCCTCCGTTCCTCATCCTCTTCATTCAGTCTTCCTCTCCATATCTCACTTCCTCACCATCCTGCTTTCTGCTCTCCCACGTGATGCATCAGTCTATAACTAATCCCTTAGTGATGGATTAAGGCTCTGTTTCACTGCGCCTGAAGGTGTTCAACATCATGTCTGTGTGTGAGAGAGCAAGAGAACAGAGATTCAGCGTCGCTATAAAAGAGATAAAAACGAGAAGAGAAAGAACGTCTGATACGTTTCTCTCTGCACATGAATGCATGTAAAGATATGTGAGAGGATATAAATTGCTAAAATAATCTGAGCTGATGTAATGGAGTGTATTAGCGTGTGTTATCATACTAATAACCATGGGTGTCGACACCAAGATGTGCAGCGGTACATTAGTGTATGTCAGACGCATCGCGGTGGCTGGAGACGATAAAGGCTGACTAAAGGCTGCTATATAAAAGTATGTTTTTTTATCGTTTATCCTCAACTCAGGAGCTGAATCATGTTCTGAGGTTGAATCACAGTCCCTCCAAACTTTCATCCATGTGTCTGCTTTAAAATACTGACAAGCTTCAATGTTTAAACAACATAGTTTTTTGGTACTGTTCACTGCTGCAGCGGATCTTTACTTCAGACCCGTAGCGTTGTGTCTCTTTAAGCCACACCCCTCTCACGAAGCCCAGTCTGCTTTGATTGGTCAGTTCTCACAAGCCTGAACAGGCACTGCCCGCTAACTTTCAACTAAGCCCTTGCAAAAAAAGGAATAGTTGCGTTAGCTGTGTTTTGACAAAGATTCTCACCACAAAAGTCACTTCTGAACCTAAAAAACTTCAGAACCGCCCGGATCTGACCCAAAATCATGACGAAGTGAGTTTAAAGTCACCTTAAACCAGTGTTAACACATGGAGGTAAGTGAAAAGATGTCACGCTTTCTAACCATTTCACAACATTCAGTGTTGCCTTTAGACCTGGACAGGAGCCGCCTGCTCTCTGGATTATCCCGCTCTTTCAGATTGACCTGATCTGAGTTACTGAAGTGATATCTCTGATTCAGATCTCTTCAAAGCTGCAAAGCTTATTTACTTTAAATCAAGGTTACTTACATGTCTTTTCACAAGCTGGAATTCATCTTTTTTCCCTTTCATTTCATCTGTATATCTATTAAACCAGCATCAAATTAAACGTCTTTTATACACCCGTCTTCTCCCAGCAAATAAACACGAATAAATCCCGGTCGTAAAGCAGGTTTAGAGGGACTATCCAGCCTCCTCTGCTCCGGAGGAATATTACCTTTTTTAGAGATATTGGCCACTTCTGCAGGAAGAAGGAGGGTAAACTCAAGAGGACTGGAGGGATTTCAACATTGACCCATGAAATCATTGTGGAGTGTGGGTGTCAACAAGAAAATCCCCTCAGACAGCATGTTATGAGATCGGAAAATCTTCAGGAACTGAAATGATTAAAGTCTGCTTGACGCTCAATCATGCTGACAAAAGAAGGATACGAGCTGGGCTTGAGAGGACCTCGCCTCACAATTAAAGTTTCAGCTGGATTTATGACATGGATGAGAAACAAGAGCAATGAGGACTGTTTACCAGTCAAACAGCTCTCTCTCTCTCTTTGAGTTCTCCATTCACAGTTTACAGAGTTATAATAGAAGTTTTCATTCTGATACAAGACATAAGCCTGCTGTTAGGATCAGTTTACCTCCAAATTCGTTCCATCTTATTCGGTGCCTCGGTTTGTGTTCGTCTTTCTTCCCTCCTGCTTCTGGCTTTCTGGTGATAGCATTTCCTCCTGCTTCGGGCCACATTCGTTCCCCGGAATTCACTAGTTTTTCTTCTCACACGCACAAGAATCCGTTGAAGGCTTTCATTAATCTCCTACAGACGCAGCAGGAACAGAACTTACTTTTGCAGGATTACGTACTTTCACACACTAAACCCAACAGGAGTGTTTTAACGGCTCTGAATGAAAGTTCAGATCACAAAGTCCACCTGCATTTTGTGAAACATCACCTCAGACATGTTTTAACGACCTGTGTTTAACTCTTTCTTCTTCTCTCTGCATTTTATCCGGCGATACTTCACAATCCAGCAGAAAACGTAGCTCACATGTTCAGGCACGTGTGCTGTGAGGCAGTTTGAGTGATGTAGTCTGTCGTCGCTGTAGCAGCTTTAACAGGCTCCATAATGGACTGAGATTCCAAGAAGGCCACTTATTAGAGAGAAGTCTGAAGAAGTGGATTAAATGGACAAAAAGTGACCAGGAAAAAAGGGCATCACATCGACAGACTAACATGAAGAAGAAATAAATGTGATGGTGGGAGAGAAAGAGCTGCTATGCATTTGTAGTGAGTGTAGTACAAGTTATATTACAGTATCTAACACCAAGTCACACACAAAATCTGTCAATACATGAAATCATGTGTACATCAGAGATATTTGTCTGAAACTTATGGCAGCACTTGCAACACATCATCACACATAAAGGACCAATAGATCAATAACTTAACATTTCCAAACTATATGGACTGTTGTAGCGTACTCGCAACTGGAGTACCACATCTTTGTTGTACAGTTGTACTGTGAATTATGTTACTTAATGTATTTTACGTTACATTAGCAATTAATAATAACTCACTGTTGACTTTTGGTTTCACACGGGACACAAACACGTGACACCAAAACCTTCTGGGCGAAAGTCTCGTGTTGATTCTCCTCCGTATGCAGACTGTTGCTCTTCATACCACCTGACTTCCTCCTTTGCTGCCCTAATAAGTATCTGTGCAGGTTTGTGAAGTCCGATGCTTTAATGGTAGAGAACAGAACCATTGGAGCATGTTTGAAGTCAGACTCTTGCAACATGATTCGTCCCAGAAGAGGTTTGTGTTTGCTTTCAGGTGCTGTCTTCTTTTTACGTATGTAGAGAGTGTCAGATGTAACATGACATGAGAATGAACCCCTTCATCAGAAAAGTCCTTCCCATCTAAAAAACAATTATATTCCTGTGTCTGTTCGACCCATCCATCCACCCAAACGTCCTCCTTTGCTGCCTTAATACTTAATATGGCCTCCTAACATACGGGTTGTGTTAAGCTGCTCGTTCAGTCGACCTACATGGTTGTTTCTCTACTCTCTACTGTGTCATGTGTCCCAGCTTTTGGTGAGTGGAGCTCTTCAGAGACAGAAAGTCAAAATAGTCAAATTAATTTACAGTAGATTTTAGGAAATCAGTAAACGGTTCTGATGTTTCTAATATCCTGCACCCGTTTTCTCTCAGCCATTAAAGCCATTCCTCATTCTTTCTTTCTTAATTTGGCGAAGTGTGGAAGCTTTCACATCGAACATTATCTGTCAATACGTGCATTATGAATCTGAGAAGGTATCACTGTAGGTCGCATCTTACAAAAATAACCGTCGGTGGAAGAGATGGCTGCGGTGTGTTGGCCTCTGGGGTGCTGATGCTGCGTGAGGAGCACAGCATGCTCCTGTTTGAAGATCTGCATGTCTGCAAAAATAGCACATAATAGATGTGACACTAATGGCTCACAGCGTTGACATGGATACACGTTATGAGATCTGAATGATTCTGTTATTGTAGGTTTTATATATCCCAAGATTATATGACTGTATTTTTTTTTCTTTTTATGAAGGTTCCCTAGTTTTTGTCCCTTCCTTGTCTAGTTCTTTGTAGTTAATTCTCTGAAGTGCTGATGAGGACGGAGACGAGCATCACAGGAGGCGATAAAGACACAGAGGACACAGAGCACGCTGTAATTACATTTGATTTTCGTCCTCATCTATTGTTTCTCTCCCGTCAGCCTTCTCATGTTTCATCGGTGTCTCTAACCTCCCGTCTCCCTGAAAGATAATAAGTCCCAGAGGTCTCCGGTGATCAAATGGAGGACGTTAATCTTTATGCAAAAACTGCAATGAGCATTTCGTCCTCTCAGAGCTGCTATTCCACCAGGTGCTCTGGCATTTCCCATGATCCTCCACCCGCCTGCACATCCACACCTGGCCTTCATTACCTCATCAACCCTCAGATCAACCCTCTCTCTGTCACAAATCAGGCTCCACCACGTCTGACTCTCTCATTATCGAGCTTCAGCGAGCCAACGTGCTGCTATTTCTGAAAGGTTGCTCAACATAAAAACTTTAAGTGACAGCGCGGGTCGCCGGTTCTGGAAAAATCTGATAAGAATTCATTTATTCAAACCCTGGGAAGGTGGTTCAAAGGTGCACAGATAACAGGATACGTAAAGTAGATCTGTTTCCATTTACAAACAGGACATGAGGAAATAAAAGATTCATATTTATGTCTTATTCGCATGTGTGGTGGTAGACATTATTTCAGAGACGGGGAAGTTTAATGACGGTTGGAAGGTTTAACTCTTCTACATCTCCTCCGTTAGTCCAGCTCTGTTCCCAGCGTTTCAACACTCTCTACCTCCTTCAGTCCGGTCTTTACTTCAGTCTTCAGTCATCTGCTGATGTATTTCTGATCCTGTTGTCTGCCTGTCTGCTGTGTTGCCATTAATCCTAAATAAAACTTCATCCGTTGAGGTTCCTGCCTGCGTTCTCCTGCAGTCCAGCGTCACAACATCCATGTCAACTTAATTAAGTTGTCATTTTATATCTCAGGGTTGCACAAAGGAATGTTAAGATGTAGCCCCTTTATGTTTCACACACAAATATTCAAATTAAGTACAGAAAGAAATAAAATTGTCTTTGCTGGTGCATTGCTACATATCTCGGTACATGACTGCCAACTGTAGATTAATGGAAAAGTGTGAAGCCAGTGGAAGTAACATGTGTCATGTTAATCATGTGAACATACCTGTGTGCACGAGATAAACACAACATAGAAAAACCATCAGTTTGTCTTTGATGCAGACAAACTGTTTAAAACAGACTTTGGACAGAAACTGTTTCCATTTTGCAAAATTAAAATTCATATTGAATTCTCGTCTTGTGGGAAATACTGATCCAATTTAAATTCTGACTCACAAACTAAACTGAGATAATTCCAGACACTTGTGCTCCGCTGGTCACCAGGGAACAACCATTTTGCATCCTTAATTTAAATGTGTTAGCAACACCAGTTTCCGAGGTGTCAGCCTGGGATTATTTTCTAATTAAAATGGCCAGCGGTTGTTTTGCTGTCGGTGACTGTAATGAACTGATTAACAGCTGAAATGGAAATTAATTTGGTTTGATAAGGTATCGTAGGGAGGAGGAACAAGATGCGGTCACAGTGAGTGTCGACGATACGGACCAGATGGAAATGACAAGTTTGAAATAGCTGGACAGAGAGAAGAGAGCTTCAGATTCACAAAAATATCAACCGGTAAATGTTTTAGATGTCGGATGTGCACCACCAAATGACGTGAAGAGAGAGAAATCTCATTATCCTGATCCGAGCAGGAGAGATGGTGCCGCATATAGAAAAAGGGGAGGAAGAGTGAGTTTCGTACTTCTGCTTCTGTTGGTTTCTTTTCTGTCATCCGGCAGCTATTTCTGCACCGATAATGGACAAATCAGCCAGCGCCTCTCAACCAGAGGACAAACTGTCCATTAAGACGTGTCTGCATGCAGAGCAGGGCGACTCATTTGTCTTGAGCTGGCCTGTCTGAGTGCTGGTTATAGTGTGCTCTCTGTGGATTTGACCAAATTATACTTCACTTTCAACAACAAGGACCGAAGTCGAAAGTCATCTGAGGCAACTGTTACATCAGAACTCAAAAGAAAGTAAAGTACACCTGCAGCTGCTGTTTTTTATGTCAAATTACTGTTGAGGGTCCAAGTTAATGTGAATACACACCTGTAATCAAACCAGCTCATGGGAGGGTGTATACGTGTATACGGACATCTTCAGAAGAGTCCAGGCCTCACATTTCACCTCATTACCTGCTGAAGCACAGACATGCAGGGGGAGATATGCAAATACAGACACACACAAACCCTCGCTGCCCTCGACGAGAGACCGTACTTCATCTACCTAATCTGAGAATTCTCTGATGTTAGCTCTCCGTGTCTCCCTGTGAGTCTACATCTCTGTCAATATTTGGTCAAAGGTTTAATTCTCCTTTTAATTATTATTTTCCCCGGAGAGAAATCCAGAAAATCACTTTCGCAACGCAGATCAGATCTTCTATCTGTCCGTCTCTGTGTCCTCAGTTACCTGACCGATCCATCAGTGTGTGTGTGTGTGTGTGTGCGTGTGTGTGCGTGTGTGTGTGTGTGTGTGTAAAACCCTGTTTGGTGAAGGTCATCACTCTTCTACATCAAGTAAACACACAAATCTGCTGTGGACACTGTCCTTCAGAAAAACACACACAAATCTGTGTGGACTCAAGAGACACATCACATACACACACACACACACACACACACACACACACACACACACAAGAGGTCAGAGTGTAACAGTGAAAATGGATGTAAAGATATGAAACGTGTCTGTTGTAAGAAACAAATAATTTCTTTACACCTCACCCGTCTCCGAGTGTGTATTTTCATACACGTCGAGAGCTGATTAATAATGTTCTGATTCATTTGATTAACGGAGACACCGAGTGTGACTGACATGCTGGACTCTCTCGTTAAGGTATCAGAGACGCCTCTGCTCAAAACTTTGTGTAGTTTTCGACGAGTGGAGTTATGTTAGACATTTCCATCATCACGGGAAACAAACCTTTTACCTTTTCCAACATCAGATGACATTTTTCTGATGATGGTCTTTACAAATTGTGAGTTTCATTATTAACTTAAAGCAACGTTACGTAGAAATTAGCATTTGGTGCAATTTGATGCCCCCAAGAAATCACACATGTGAGACGTAATGCCGGTGCTAAACAAAACGTTCCTCTATCTTCCGCTATGATAACTGTGTATTAGGAGCAGATTTTCTTGTTCTGTCGACCGACGCAGCACGATGTTAAATGGTGCAGATTCATCTAAATATCATAAACAGGTCATCGCTCACTTTAGCTCAGTTAGCTGTGACTGAGTATCTGGCCTTATATATTTTCTTTATTGCCCCTTTAAGATTTTACCCTGTGAACATTGTTTGACAGGGTTAACTCAGCTTGTCACGGTCTGCTCTTGATTACTAAACAGATATCGAGGGCGTGTTGAACACCAATCAGGCAAAAAAAGCAAAAAAAAAAAAGCCTGGAGCATTTGAAATGTTCCCCCCACAGTCCTCACTGCCAGACGGTCTGTGACAGCTGACACTTAATCATTCAATACCAACATTTAAAATGAACTCTCAGTTCAGTAAAACCCACTGGGTGACTTCTGTTTCACTTAGTATGATTTTATTCTCAGCAATCATTTGGGTTTGACAAAGCTGTCAAAGCTGGAGCTGCATGTGTACAGGCTTTATGTTTCTCTTTTTGTCCGTTAGAATATGCATGTGTCTTTGCATAACCTCCTCTTGAGGAAAAGACTTTCATCTCGGCTCTGCCTCAGATGTCTCTTGTTGCCTCTTGCGTCTTTGTTCGGGCAGCGCCGAGCCTCATTAGTTCATTGTTTAGTTCTGAAGCTGTGAATGATATCATGCTAATGTATACTAAACATGTCACGTCGTTGTCTTCCCTCCTACCTTCTTCTTTTCTTACTTGTGCTTCGTTTGGTGAAAAGATTCACAGCTTTCCTTTGATCGTTCATTGTTACCTTCTATGTCCGTGCATATGTGAAAGAGAGGCGGTGACGGGATGGAAAGTCAGTTCTGCATTTAAAGCTAATGTGGGTGAAATGGATGACAGGAAGAAAATCAAATGAAAGATATTTTGTTTGATTTCACTTGATCTTCTCGTCTTACACCATCCTAATAAGGCAAATCTAAGACAGCAGATGAAAAGTAGTGCAGCGACTTACTAATGGAGGGATTTTCACTTCGATTTCAATAATGTCTATTGAGGTTTGTTTGCAAAAAGGCAGAACTGTGGTTTCAAACAAAAGCTGTAAAAAAAACTAAACTGGCCCAACAGTCCCCCCTTTTTGTACTCATTCACAGATACTGTGCTTCCTTTACGTATGAAAATAGATAGCGCTCACGTCCATGTGTCCTTCAAGCTAACACACAGCCTAGCGTGAAGGCTAACAGCTCCCCTGCTGTGGCGGATCCAACACGGATCCAACACGGACCCCACAAGGATCTGGAGGAATATAGGGGTTTTCCTTCGCCTCACACCTCTTCCCATTTTCAAAACTTCTTCCTCTTGTCCAGTGGCCGGAACTGTTGGCTTCATGCTACGCTGTCCCCCTTCAAGTTGCACACTTTATTCCCCGTTATGCTTCCATCCAAGCTTGGTGGAAATCCATTCAGTAGTTTTTGTGTAGTTCTGCTGAAAACCGACAAACAAACGAACAAAGGTGAAAACTTAACCTCACTGGCGGAGGTAAAAGAAGAGGAGGTTTCTAAAGTTCTACAGATCTGAGATCAGGGTAAAACACCACCAGACAAAGGGACAACCAACATCAAACCTCTGTGACTTAGTAACTTATTTTAACCGAAGTGTTGCTCATCCTGCAGCATCACTACTGTTCAGCTTTAAACCAGCTGGTGGAAGAGAGACGTTTCCTTAGAAAGTTTAATGTGGTGTTAAAGGTCTTTGTGCATGCAGACGATCATACTGACAGTAAAAATGACTGAATGCGGATAAAGAGCACAGACTTATATAATATGCCAAACACATTTTGGTTTCATTGCCTTTGTGATAATAAACACAGCTGGAGTTCAATCTTCTTAATACTTTGTGTTTTTCTTCTGAAAGGTTATTGACTGTGTTCAATCAGCAGCTCTTTCTGCCAGCGCTCTGTTTCTTTAGCTTGTTTTTTTTTTTTTTTTTTTTTTTCAATTGATCTAAAATCCAATTTAGGATGCACTTTGAATGTTTTACATTTCGTCTGCTGGCAGAAGCTGCCCTCCACGTTCTGAAGCCTCTTCACCCCGCAGAGCGTCTCGATGGACCGTTAACGCTGACGACTGTGTGCTCTCTGAGTCGATGTTGTCCGGCTGTATTTCAATCTCGTTTCAGTTTGTTTGCCAACAGCTGACTGAATGGTGACGATAATATAAAATTGCTGTAAAACAATTATTTACAATCTGGCTGGTAGATTTTCTCTTGAAATGGATGAGATTTGAATTAGAAAACTTTAACCTGTTAAGCCTGAGCGGATATTTTCTCAGACCCAGTGACATACTGATGCATCCGAACAAGCTGATGACACCTTGATTATTCAAACAGACCTCGTAGTTGCAGGAATGCACTCTGTTAATTATGGGCTTGTGAGCAGAGACCCAAAATAGAGACTAGTAGTTAACAGGTTGAAGGTTGCAGCATCCTCGGCCAGGACGAGCCGAGTCAGACTTGTTTCCTCACAATGTGTTAATAAACTGATAATACAACATGGCTCTTACAGTAGAATCATGTTCACACTTCAACGGCTATAAGGAAACAATAGATCAGGGCTGTGTGCCACTTTGTTTTGGCAGTCTTGAGTCTCCTGGTGGCCAAATTTCACGACATGCAGAAAAGTCTCTCAGGTGTTCCAGCAGATTGTGGCCATTCATGCAGGTGTTCCGTTGTACAAGAAGAGTTCCTCGTAGCTCAAGGCTCATTTCTCCATGTGCTATTGTTACGCTCTGTGTCTGTCTTCACAGGAGCAACTCGCATGAAATTCAGTGCTGGAGATGAGACTGCTGGAGGTTTCTGTGCTTTCTCAACGCTCTTCAGAGAACACTTGAGCTGTAACATGAATGGGAACCAGAATGCGAAGCGGTTGATTTGAGGGCTCATCCTGGCATGACGACGACCTCGAACACAAAAGAACTGGTCAGACACGTCTGTCGCCCATCGAGTTATACTTCCACAGAAAGGCCACAGAGGGATCAGGATGAGTGACTGAAGGTACAGCGTGTTTTTCAAATGACAAGCAACAACAAGCACTTTTTAACCGTGTTCATTCGACCAGGATAAACGTTTCAGTTGATGTACAGCTGGTGGAAATATCTGCTAACAAACAACAGGTGGGACTGAAAAGGTCCATCATGTCAGAAAACCACCAAGGTTTTATTTGTGGAAACTTGTTTGTGAACTCTGCTCAGCGAAGATCTGAAACCTCTGATGTCAAAAGTCTCCTCGAAATGAGAAGCGTGACCCCTCCAGCCTGCGACCACCCGTATCTCTTTCACTCTTTGATTTCCTCGTTGTTTCTCCACCTTTCACCCGTCTTGTCTCTGCTCTTCATCCCTCAGCCTCTCGTTCCATCTCCTGATTTCAGTGGAGTGGAAGAGACGGGGCTTAATCAAGGCTGGAATGAAATCTCTTTTGTCATTTAACTCCCATTTTTATCTCTTGTGTTTCATGCTGCTTTGTCTCTGTCTGCTTCTCATCGCACCGGTGAACGCATGAATGCAAAAAAAAAAAAAAAAAAAATGATCACAGCATCAGTAAAATGAATGAATACAATAAGATAATAATGGTATAATTCAGTGTCTTTTTGTTATGTTTCTGTTTTATTTTGAATCCCTTTTGTGTCTCCTCTGGCTCTTCAGTGTCTCCTGTGTGTTTTTCCCTTCGTCACCTCACCTGTCCTCTTCCCTCCTCACGCTCCTCACCTGTTCCTCGTCTTGTCTTGCCTTTTGGTTTGTTTTTGGTTTCCTATTTCTTTCTGGTTTCCTATGGCTCAAAGGGGGGGAAGTGATCCGAGCTCCAGCTGCACAGGGTGACAGGAAAACTCCCCGATGCAACTTGTCTCCCAGATGACGGCCCGGCAGCACTGTGGTAGGTGCTTCAGGAGGTGTGCCCCGTTCATCTGTCCGGAGAAATGTAGCTAGTGCTGTTCCATGGAGTTCATTGAAATCAGGGCAGTAGATGCAGATGTGTTGTCCTCCCTCCTACCAGTACCACCTCAACTTTTTGTACGTGTTGCAGGAGAGCTGCTAGTCAAAGCACAGAGATGCTGTTTTGTCTTCTATTATGAGCTTTGTGATGAAGCCCTGCACCCAACACTTCCTGCTTTATCCTTTATCCTTTATCCTGGTGACTGGGCTGGACGAAAAAAGTTTCTGACCCGCCGGGAGATCTGGTGGCAACGATCCACTGCTTGTGTGTGCTTGTCTGCTTCTGTGCTGAGGCTACCGAGAGCGAGTGTCACATGATGAAAGTCACGACAAGACATCGGACGTCAGAAAACATGACTGCAGTCTCATGGTGTTGTAGCAACCGTTCCAGAAATTAGATTTCTTGTGATGGTCGGGGTTAGCAGCCACGCTGTGCATCACTCTGAACAAGAACATCATTTAAAAACACAATAAATTCCAGGAAAATGTGTCTGTGTTTAGAAATGGCAAACGCTGCATCGGTGGGCGTTAATGAAGAGGCAGAGATGGGACTAATGCTACATCTGCTTCTGAGACAAGTTCACTCAGTTTGAACACAGACGGAGGTGAGGACAGCGGAAGCTGTGTTCATATATGCTCCTGTTTACAGAGCCAGACGTCGGGGGAAATCTGAACCAACAGCCAGCGATCCGCAAGCTGGAAGGTGTCGTGGAGTGAGAGTTGTGTCAGCGCCGGCTCTTGTTTATTGGACAAGAACTTTCAGTTCTGCTCTCATAGGCAGCAGCAGCCGGTATCTTCCTCAAATTTACCTCATTTATTTATTTATTTTTTCCCTGTTGAGTATTTGTGAGTTACTGAGGATGAACAACATTATAAAAATGTGCAGGTGGTGGTGATAAAAGGGACGACTGTATGCAGCAGCGTGGTGAGAGTGGATGTTATTGTTTGTGAATATAATGCCTATTGATTTGAGCTCACAGTAGAAGAGTATTGACCGGCGTGCAGCGTTCACTCATATAAACCAAAATTGAATAACGGCTGCTTCTGTACAGCCTCCCATAAAGGCTAATGTAATCACGCTTTATCCTGTCAAGTTAACTGAGGACTCCATAGAAATCATATTTGAGACGACGACAGTAATAACAACAGGATAAAGTAATAAAATCTGACAAATGAGAGTCATCAGGTCTCAGCGTTAACAACCGCCGTGTGGCTCCCTTGATGGCTTTTCTGAATGGTTTCCCATGTAGCACTTTGACATGTTTACATCACATGATAACTGAAGCAACAAGACCAGTTCTTCATCCTGCACAGACGAGTTTTATGTTGTGTATCGCTGCAGAACCCTCCTCGTGGGCTTCTCTAAAAATGCAGCATAATCATGAATGGCCACTTTCTCATTAGCGGCCAACACATCAGCAACTTGGATTTACATAGAAATGGAAGTGGCAGAAAGTGAACCCTCCGAGGCGGCAAATTGGCGGACCAGAACAGACCCGTCTGTCTAAATCTGTGGACCTCACCATAAAAAGGATGGCCAAAATGGCGGCTTGCTGCCCTGTATAAAAAATGACTAATGTAAACTCACCAGGTGTATTTATACACTGGTTTGACTTGGAGATTGTTTTGAAGTAATCTGTAAACATGTACCTGCATATGAATGCTAATAAAAGTTAAAATTGTCTTCTGACCACAGCCGATGGGTTCTCAGATCTGCGTTCCACCTCTTTTGCCGCCCACACGAACTACAAATCTGCTTCCTATATGAAGACAACTGTTAATAGAGATTGTGTCTGCATGCAAATTGTAGTTGCTGCTCACATCATTGAAAGTTGCCTCATAGTAGAATCGTTCATGCCAAATCAGTTTGCAAGATATAGTCAGTTCCTCGATGTGAATGTGTTTGTCCCCAAGAGAAATCCATTGTACTGGACGTAGCTCTGAGAGGTTGGCAGAAAGAGGCTGCGTTATTTCTGAAAGCGCTGAGCTTTCAAATTACATGTAAGAGTAACAGTAATGACGTGCATTTAACTGTCCTTTTTCGGGGAAACGGCAGAAAATTGGAGGTGACAAATTGCATTGCGTTCACCGATGATGGACGGCCTTTGTTGGAGACGTTATGGAAATCAGTAGTGCGGCTGTGCAGAGTGATTTTCTTGTCCAGGATGAGTCACACACTCCGCTCAAACTGACTTTCAAATGGAGTCGGATGTTGCCGCAGTTTAGCAGCTGGCTGGGCTGCTGTCATTCTGCTGGACCTGCTCCACGCTGCGTGTCTCGCAGCGGTTTTAGAAGGAGAGACATTTCAAACGGCACATCGTTCGGACTAAAATGTTTTCTTCTTAAAAGGATCCTTCGGCTCTGTGCTGTCTGTTTGTTTTATTCTCGAGGATGTCGGACGTCATTTTCAGCAATTTCTGTAAACACCACTAAGGGTTTATGGCTGTGTGATTTGATTACAAAGCCACCCACGTTTTGAGCGCCGAGCATTCATTAGTTTATGAGATTAGTATTATGGGATTGCAGCTTTATTAGAGGCGGCACACGAGGAGGGAGGGCGGGAGAACGAGAGGGAAACAACAACAGCAACATAAAATGTCGTCAGTTCGCAGCCTTTTGTCTCCACAGACGGGCTGACTGCCACGAGCCGACCTTCACTACGGATGTTTCGATGTATTGTGTTTTAATAACGCTGGTTATCGTCTCACAGTGAATTGTAGTTTTTGGAAAATGTGATATGCAACAGTTGTTCATTGTTGTGCATCCGTCTCACCTGGTCGACTGATCGTTCAGTGAACGTGAACGAGTCACATCATTAATGTAACGTTTATATCCTGTGGAGACATACACCATAAAAACAACCAATCAGCAAAAGACCTTCAGTGTCATTTTCTTGATTCTGGTGCAGTGACGTACCTTTTATCAGTCTTTTTTGACAAGTAAAGCTCAGTTTTAAAAAAAAGTATTTGCGGTGCTGTTGCACACCCCAAAACAGGAATTAGTAATTACTTTTACTGACACAAAAATCTAAGTTTACAAAGCGTTTTGAGAGACGAAGCTCAGGAAGACAATTTAAGTCGGGGGAAAAAAGACAGATTACAGAGAAGTTAAAACAAGAAGGCAAAACACAGATTGTCAATATGAGTAAATATAAGTAAAAGGAGTAAAAGCAATTAAGCAAGCAAGGAGCGATAAACAAAAGGAAGAACAAAAGCAATAAAAGGACAAAAACAAGAAGGAAATGCATAGGAACATATTATTCCCAGAGAAATGAATGAAAATGGCAAATAAAAGGCCCAAGCCCCACATGCATGCAGCCATCATTCTTCATTCAAACTGCAGTAAACGCTGCGTCGAGCAAAGTCCCACTGCATTAGTCCTAACAGGGAGCTGTTTAATGTCCCTCCAGCTTTAATGAACTCCATCAGTTACCGTCTCACTGGTGTTCAGGCTGCACATCGTCTGAATGTTGTTTCCAAAAGACGTGGCCGTCCGTCGTTATAACAAACGTACAGTGTCCTTAAAAAGCTGAACGCACTGAGACGTCAGACGACATTCTCACATTCAGATAAAAAAAGAAACTAAACAACTCCAGTTCAACGTTGACGTGACCTGAGGCAGCATCCAACCATCACATTGGTGAAAACTGGGAATTTGCAAGTAGCTCCAAGTTTCTACCATGTTGTAGCAAATCTTTGGTCTGATCAGAGTTTAATAAAACCTCTCAGAGCTGCCAAGCATGTCTGCAGACTACTGGTGTAATTAACACGCCATCTTGTGATGATGCCTTTGTCTCATCCATCCATCCCTTGTCGATCGGTATTCATGCAGCGTTGCGGAGTCTCCTCACTGGCAGCAGAGATCAGTTGGAGGTGACATCTGAAAAAGGTCCTGGGAGAGCAGAA
This sequence comes from Acanthopagrus latus, assembly GCF_904848185.1. Lineage (NCBI taxonomy): Eukaryota > Metazoa > Chordata > Actinopteri > Spariformes > Sparidae > Acanthopagrus > Acanthopagrus latus. Next base: position 2,536,862 of record NC_051045.1, on the reverse strand, counting down.
TTAACTGTGGGGAGTGAAGGGATGGAAGGAGGAGTGAAGGGACGGAAGGAGGCGTAAGATTGCGATGAAAGGTGAAGGTGAGGGACAGACGAGAGAAGGTCGGGGGAGGCAGGTCAGGAAGGTCTAAACTAGTTCTGGAAATAAAGACACAAGGTGGAGAAAAGAGAGACAGTCAGGTGTGCTGAGAAAAGAAATGAAGGTTGTTGTTGAGGAGGGCGGGCAGACGATTGCTTCTGAAGCCACCTGAGGCTCAACAAGGATGTTCTGTTCTGCTTTGTGAGACCAACAACACCATCGTGTCCCTTCACTCTGCAGGGCCACGAGATAGAAAATCGTTAAGCACTTAGAGGACATGGCTGACATGGCCTGAGTCCATGGCCTCAACATAGATCAATACAGAGTGATAGCAAGATAGATAGAGAGAGAAACAGAGAGGAGGCCAGTCTGTTTTTATTTATACCATATTTATTTCACCAATAATAAGATTTGCTCCGAGGGAAGGATACAACATCTTCTGGATTCAGGATTCAGACACAGAAATAACTTCCAAAAGACACTTTTCTTTGGGGGAAAATGGAAGTAACTTCAGGAGGAGCAGCAGAGGAGAGATCCCTCTTCCTGGATGGGATCAGATCGATAAAAACAAAGATAGAACCACCATGTGTAAAAGCTGCAGTGAAACGCAGGTGTGATGTCGATGTGACCGTCCACAGGTCGCTTTCAGGTCTTCTTTTGACGGGAAATAATAAAAAAAATAGGTGAGAATCTCCAGATGAACATGAGAGACATGAGAGTGAGAAGTGTGACAGTGCGGACGCTGAAAAATATGAAGAGCGAGACGTCCTGCCACATGTTCAATGTTTCCAGCGCCCAACCCTCGAGTGGTATGGCGTGTTTTTTGCAAGGTCCAGATAGAGTTGACTTACCGATGTTGCAGATGGTACATTTTCTCAGCACCAGCATCACAAGGACGAGCTTGTGTCTCTTTTCATATTTATAAAGCGAGTGAGAATGTCGGAGCTGAAATCTTTAACCCTGAATCAGTTGTTTTTACTCAGCTTGTGAATGACCCTAAGCATCCACAAGTGCCAGAAAAGACTTTACATTTTTTACAGATCAAACGCCTCATTCAACAAAGACTTAAGTGACACGGTCTGAAAGAAAACCGTCCTGACTGCAGCACAGAGAGAGCGAGAGATTCAGATACCATCTCTCCGTCCTTCCATCCATTCATGGAGTCGTGCTCCGCGGTGACCAGCGTGCCCCGTCATTACTCACTCGTATTCAACTGCCGCTACAATCAAAAGGACGTGGATGAAAGACATGGCTGTGGAAAAGGAAATGAATAAAGAACGATGTGGAGAGAGAGTATGAAGAGAGAAGAGGGGGCATTTTAGGTGAAGGCAAGATGACTTAACATCTACAGTATATGTTCAGAGTAAAGGCCTCTGAAAATTAAAAGATGGAGATGACACGAATGATGTAAATCAGTGAGATATTAATTGACAGGCAGGATATTTATTACAGTCGCTTGTTTCGTGTACATGAAGCAGAAGGTTCGGCAGGTGTAGTTCGGGTCTTGTTGCTGGATGCTCGAGGCGGTGAGAGAGTGACTTGTAGTGCACGACAGAGAGGATTCAAAGAGTCGAATCAGGAAAAACAAAAGTGCATGAAGGATTATTTTGAGTCTTGAGTGTGACAGTGTTGGTTCTGATTCTACAGATATCTGAGTGAAGCAGAACTGGAACAGTTTTTTGAGGCGCGGTTGGAAAGGTCAGGTCTGAATCAAAAAAGTAAATCTCTGAGCTCTGATATTTGGGTGAAAAGCAAATGGAGAAAATCTGTGTGAATATATTTTTGTAGAGTTTGATTTAGCAGCCGTGATCCTCCAGTGAGGATCAGCAGAGTAGAAATGCTGATATGCAGCTGGGTCGGAGGGGTTGGAGAGCCCCGTGATCTGGACACATGTCCTCTCAAGAACAGGGCCCAGTGGTTTCATGGAGGAAAATATTTTCTGAGACCCAGATTCTATGATTGATTCTGTGCCTCAGTTCAGGGTCTGCATCCTTCAGAGGAGCATTTGAAGGCCAATTACGTCACAATGCCGCACAAAGTTCCCAATCCGAAGGCTCCTCCAGATGCAGCCGACACATTTCCCTCTTTTTGGAGGATGCACCGCTACTATCCTTCATGGCCTCACATGTCCCAAGATTCTTTGCAATGCCTGAAAAAGAAGAAAGAGAGAGAGAAAATGGCGACATGCGTGGCGCAGATTGTGAATTTCGTGGGCCTGGGCGGCAGAAATCGTGATGTAAGGGTAAAACATCTGGTGACGCAACTAGGAAATGCTCCAAACCGTCCAATTTATCGGCTAAAGCGATTAGCAAGGTCTCTCCGAGGGACGCGTCCACATGTCGCTGTCCATGGTGCTGAAGAGAACCATCCATCAATCCTGAAACATATAACAGAGGAAATGTAATGCTGAATACTTGCCTCTCCTGATGTCTCTGCACAGCCTGTCATACAATAACTTTACTTTTCAAGTGCTCGTTCCCACAACAGTTGATATTCAGTCTTTGTCTGCAGTTATTTTCAAATCATTTAAATCAATCTGTTGAATTTCCTCTTCTCCTGAAGCGAAACGCTCGATGAGCCAGAAAGCTCCCTGTTGAATATTTACATCCGCTCCTCATTCAGCTGAAATAATGTTTCCATCTTTCAATCAGTGCTCACACAAATACAGGACCAGAGAGACGACCTTCACTTTAATAACCCACGAGGAGAACGCGGGAGCAAAGGTCAGGTTCACTGCGCCATCTTCACTTTCTACATTCTTCTGCATGATTTTTCATTCTTGTCATACTTTACACAGAAAAATCAATAAAGGAGACTGTCGCAGCTGAGCGAAGGAGACGTCCAGCTCTTCTACGTTACAGTCAATCACTGGAAATCATTCTTTGTTTCGTTGTTATTCTAAAAGTCATAGTGAGATGAAATATTTATAGATATTTATACATCTTACCATGTAGAACAAAGACTCTCTGGACATTTAAAGACAGAGTAGATGTTGTGATGATGAGCAGTAGTAACACTGAAATCCAGTCTTGTGATATACTGAAAGAAAAGTTTTTTTAAAAAGCAGGCTGCAGGTTAAAATGGGGCTGAGTCCCTCATACAACACCACTGACTACATTTGAGTTAAATAAACTAGTTTACGTCCATTGTGTCTTTGCAGACTGATGGTCTGAAAGTTGACAGAGGGATGCAGAAAGTTTAGACGTCACCATCGGCTAACTTAGCTTAGCATGAAGAATGGCAACTGGGCAGCCAACCTGCCACTCGCCGGAGCAAATGTTGGCTTCTGCAGTCCACAACTTTACATTTATTTAGGTTCAGTTTTTTATCTAATCTTTTAACAATGCTGTGCTAATGTTTCAGAGAAGATCATGTTTTGATGACCGCAAACGCCACTGGCCTCGAAACAATACCCAGTGGTGTCACGCTTACAAATGTCGTAAGCCCGCCGTCCCTCATCGAAACTGGAACACCGTCTGGAAACACACCCAGACTCCAACACCGTCTCCTCCACCGAGCGATGTGAGAGTCGGGTCAGAAACGTACCTTGTGAACATGAGGCGGTGCAACATTGTTCGATTTGTAGTCATATCACTGGGAGCTTAAACTAGTTATTATTTGTTGTTTTAAACATTTACAGACTGTCATCACTTCCTCCTGCTCTGTCCCCGTGTCTCCCTTTGTTTCAGTCCTTTAGTCTTCACAAACAAAACCGAAACATTCATTCATTTTCTCTTCAAGCAATTCTTTCTTTTCCCTGATTCATTGTAATTGAAAGGTTTGGGTCGAGCTTGTCTGTTTGAGTGCGTTGGTGTACATGACCACGATGCAGCAGGACATAAAGGATTTCATCAGGCAGGGGTTACATGTGGGAGTCCCGTTTGATCAGCCCAATGAAAGGCTCCGTCCAACATGGGTTACAATAAGAACAAACCTCACCGCGTTCACTTCAGCCTGTGCACATGCAGGTATTCATCCGACCCGCGTTCTTCTGTGCGCTTCAATGACCGGAGAGAAAGACGACCCCGCAGAATCAGACAAAGATGAGAGAGTGAAGTGTTATACAGCTCTGAACGATATCTCCACACACAAAAGGGAAATCTGAAACGCTCACATGTGAAGACTGCAGATACAAATGAAACAGAAAAACAGAAAACACAAACAGAAAGGTCTCTGAAGGTCTTCTGATGAAAACGCCTGAACTGAAACCTGCATTACTGAATCTCATTCATACCTGCTGTAGTTTCGTTTCTTTTGAGTTCTGAGTGAGTCTGATCTGCAGCACTTTAGACGTTTCTTCAGAAAATCTTCTGCGTAAAAGGGAAAATTTGTCACCATCAGACCAAAATGTGCAAAATAATGAATTCAGCAAGTTGTCATGCTGAACATCGCCGTCTGTTTGTTATCGTGCAGGTCTAATCCTGGATGTGTGACAGAGGCTGCGCCGCTGATCAAACAGCAGAGCCGCTCTGATCGCTGCATCTGTGTCAGCTGGACTCTGGCAGCTTATCCGTCCTGCTCACCAACAGCAGCCGGGCGTCGATCCATCTCCAGCCTGACTGAAGCTGATTCAGGACGGATAAACAGCTGAACAGTGGGAGAAAAGTCAACAGTCAGTGAACAATCCAACGTTGCAAAAGTGATTAGTTTCATTTGGGAAGGGACGTACATTTCACATAACGATTCCTCAGCGACGGTTTCTGACAGTCTCTTCCTGGTTTCTGACTAAATTTCAAAATCGTTTTCAAACCTACAACCTGCGTATGATCTGAAAGCATTACTAATGGAGGTGAAAGCTGTTTGATGCTGCAGAAAAAAAAAAACCTTCTATTAATAACTTCAGGGGGTTTATGGACAGGGCCCATTCTTCACAACGAGCACTTTGATGCTTCAATTCTGCACTGAGAGCAAAGAACAACATCACCGGTGTTGTTAGAATAGAAAACAGAGTGTCTCTAAAGGTGTTGCAACACTCGGGCAATGCTGTTGCATCAGGGTTGTTATTTTCACTGAAAATTTGGTTTCTTGCTGTGGAAACAAATGTGGACCGCAGAAAAATAAAACAGCAGATGAGACAAATCTGTACAAAGAAACTCAGAAAGCAGAGTACACTTTTAATCCAGGACAGGTGCCTCTCGAAGGATGCTGCTGTATTTTATTAAAACCTGTTTCAGAGGTGATACCAGGAGTTGTGAGTGAAATCATACTTCACTTGGCATTAATTGGAAAAAACTGATCTCTGCAGAGACATCCGGGTCACAGCGCAGCCGTGCTGACTCTGTCAACATGTTCAGGTTTTGTTTGTCTAAATTCTCATCTTCTGTGTTTGCAAAGACCAACAAGATCGCTCTGTGTGTTTCACCCTCTGACATCCTGCCAGAATGTTAGGCTTTGAGCAAACACAGCCAAAGTTCAGCGTGATGTTTAAGGTGCTGCTGGTGCACATGACAGTCTGAGTGAAGCCAGCTGGTTTGTGTTTTGAACAGCAGCTTTGATTAGACGTCACAGACCAGAGAGTCCCAAAAACATACAGAAAACTATGAGCTTCTTAAAATGTAACAGATACTACGAGGCTGTTTTACTAGACTGTTTAATTTACTGATCAACACAAAATGAACAAAACCAGCTTTGTGCAGTTTTGTGCTGCAGTGTGCTCGTCTGTGGAGATCAGTGAACAGGTGAGGCTCGTTCACCTGGTGACAGAGAGAGAAGGACAGCTCAGGCTGATGAGGTGAAACTCCCTTAAAGTCCTTTAGACCCACTAATATCTGACCTTTGTTAAACATTTCCAGGTCAAACGACTGCAGCAGTCACAGATGTTTATAGGCTCCAGCTCTGATCATCTGTGATGGAACTGTGTCACCTGCGTGGAGACGCACATGCTTTTTTTTTTTTTTTTTTTTGTGATGCCTCTACACGCAATTAATTTCAGGACTTTGGTGCATAAATACATCTCCCTCCATCTCCTCTGAACAGATAAAAGACAGTGATCAAGTGTGTGTCTCTGCTGCCCGTTATGATAATGCACATTTTAACAGATCCAGTCCATGGGCTCCAAAATGTAGACATGAGTTTAAAAAAATGGGAGGAAAGCAGCAGGATTGTTGCGATGATGGATGGCTAACAGGAGATCCAGCTCCTGGGAGAGAAGTCTGGCTTTTCTTTTTTTACGGGAATCAGATTACTTGGCAGAGGCTACTCTCTCCACGGTGAGGATTACAGCAGTTGGCTAATAGAGCCTGGTTTCATTTAGACACACAATGGGATGGAGCGTTTATCTCATTTCACACCGCTCAAAGTACAGACTGAAGCTCTGACGAGGAGACGGCAGGGGAATGAAAATGAATCGTCTGCGGGAGTCTTCGGGGGGAGGAGGGAGCACATGTGTGAGACAGAAGTCATCAGTCACAATCATGTTAACATTTATATTCATGCTTTTTATTTTATATTCATATATGTGGTCCATCTCGTAGCTTTTGGCTTGGCACATGCAATGAAAAATAAAATAAAGGTATTCTACTCAACACGCACACATTCATCCTGACCTGTCACTGTCCTGTTAGACACAGGAGCTAGAAGACCTGCAGAGTGTCGGGTGTTCCACTCAGAAGAAGAAGAAGAAGAAGAAGACAAGCCTGTGTTCCATTTAGCATTTTTATAATTGCACTGAGCCGTGAGCCCAAAAAAGAGGCACATATTAAAACCCTGATTTGTGTTGTGAAGATTCTCACACAGTAACGTGGATATTTGACACGCTGATCTTTGCAGCTGGCTGAAAAATCTAATTTTCCTAGAATCTATTTATTTGTCTTCACTATTAGCTGCTGCTGTGACACACGACTGAAACTATTTTTCCTCTCACAAAACTGACCTTTTCAGTATCTCGACATCCTCATCTTGCCCGGTGAAAGCTAAGAAAGTCATGATGATACAAGTGCAGACATTAAGTGGGAGGTTTTTTTTTTCCTCTTTCAAAGTGCTTCTCTGCTTTGATACCTTCTGTACTTTGACCTCACACTGAGCCTGTCGGACAGACATGCTCTGATGCACACACCAGATCTACAAGACGATATCCATCAAGCTGCAATTCTCAACAAAAATGCGGCGAGATATCTAAGTTGGGGTGGATCTCGAGATAGACGGTGCGGCCAAGGCAATTTCAGACTTGAGAGTGAGCTTCATTCATCCATGTTTCTCCAGGCAACAGGTGTCGACAGCCCAGAGTCACGATCTCAGCGGTACAGCAGCAGGATCAGAGACTGTGGCAGTGATTGGACAGCAGAAACTCCAGAGAGAAGGTGAAGGAGTATTTAAAGTTTGTCTGGTTTAGTTGATTGAGGCTGGCGTGAAAGCTGTGAAAAATCTGGAATTATGCTCAAGTATTTCAAGTCAACGCCAGGGTCCGAGTTGAAATTTCCAACTCGGTGCACATTGTTAAAAGTTGGGTAAAGATGGATAGATTTTAACTTCTGTGGCCTCCATGTGTTTCCACGGCCCCTTTGAAGTTTTCTGATAAATGTGCAGCCTTTGAGCTGATAGGGAATAATAATTAGTTCAACAAAACTGCTCAGACAGGAATGGTGAACACAACAGGAGAACGCTCTGCAAAAGTAGATTTTGGAGCTCTGTTAAAGTAACTCACGGGGAAGCAGACCCTCCAGACAGACAGACGGATGATCCGGATGGTGACGAAGAGTCCCGAGTCAAAGTCATTTACCTGATGTCATTAGTTTGATCGCAGCATCACTTAGACTGGTACTCTGTTGTTTTTTTTCTTTTTTATTGATCTCCCAAACAGCCAGAATGACGGGGAAGTCTGAAGTAAAGGACGCCTCAGCAAAATGATGCTCCTTCTCCCTCTTTTCCTCCCTTCTCTACCAATCATATTGACACCGGACGGTTCAAACAGTGAAACTGAGAACGACTGAAAGCCTACATAAAAATAATGACATCATAAAAATATTGCTGACAGGCACCGAGCTGCTGTCGGCAACAGCTGTGTTGAATGTGGATGTTCCTCCTCGACCATGGAGAAGTGTTAGCAACGTACAGTTAGAAAAACAGTCTGAACCAAAGGTCTTCTGCCAGCTGTCTCACATCGTCCTGATGGCTCAATCCAATCGCCAGAATAAATGTTAGCCAAGTGTTTTTCTTCATGCTGCGTCTGTTCAGGTTGAGTTTTCTACCTTTCTCTTGTCACAACACTGTGTTTCATGCTCTGATTAGGTTTGTGCACACAAAAAAACACATGGTTAGGTTTAGGAAAAGATTGTGGTTTAGTTTAAAATGCCATAATAATCGATGGCAATGCTTCTACTTCCCATTATAATTTGTTGGATACAGTCGGCTAGTGTAACTCGAACCGTGGCTGGTTGGAGCATGATATTAAGTCACCAATATGCTTTGGATGGTCTTCATATCGCCTCCTGCAACAGCACAGCCATGAAACTTTAGTTGCATAAACATTTTCAGTCTGACGGAAACATGATGATGGAGCCCGGCCTTATTGTTTGCATGGAACGAAAGCCTTTCATGAAATGAATTCAAAGCCTTGACCCCTTTCTTATCATGACAAGCCGAGCTTCTACTGTTTACATTAACCGTCTTTTCAAATCGAGAATAAACACAGATTCGATGTGATTGACCCTGCTGACTTGAGCGGGAACAAACTCACATAGACGTTGTTGTATAGAGACCTTATGTGGCCTTGTGTTCAACAATGCATGTACTGTATTCACTAATACAGGATGTTCTAGCTGAATTAAAGGAAAGACACTCGCTGCTTTACGGTTTCACATCTTGTCTTTGTTACATGACCAACAGTGTTTTTTTATTCTGAACACAAGTTTACTGCTACGCCACTTTTTTTCCTGAGGCTGCAGATGAAATGGTTTAATGGGATGCAGATGTGAGCTGTGTTGTATTTTTCTTCCAAAAACCCATCAGTATCACCTAGTTTTAATCATTTCAGAGGTGCTGCCTTCAAAATTGATTTTTCTGCAAATTACTCAGGAAACCATCAAACTAAATGTTCACTTTAAAATACTACAAAAAGCCTTCTGTTGTTGAGAGTAGTACAAAGATGTTAAACTGTAGTTTTCCTTGTCAAACCCAGAGAAAGAGACGACAGTTTTTGTTTTTACCTCGCAGGTTCCTGAAGGCTTTGAGCTCACGTATATCATCTCTCAGCCTCCGGGAAGTTTGCAGGTCTCTGGAGTGGTGAACTCACTTGATGTGTTTCCAAAAAAGACCCTCAACAACAAAGCCTCAATGTCTGAGGGTAAACAGAGTGTCTGAGCTGAACTGTGCCTTTTGAAGTACCATCAGCCCCCCCGCCCAAAAAAAGTATATATCATGTTTTCTTATGGTAAGTTTTTGTATCCTTATAAATAGTACAGCTACTCACTTAAAATGACCAACAATACATTGAACAGTGGTGTCATTAAGGCTGGTGTGTAGCGGCTTACGCAGCCCGTTAAAACATACTTTATTTGGACATTTGTACATTAAAAACCCCAAACTGTGGGACCAGGGGACCTAAGATGAGATTGAGTAGGTCAAAGAAGGCAGGTTGTCACCCACGTCAGTCTGCAGGAAAACTTCCCTGACACTAATGTAGACCGGCAGATTGATGGTTTGATCCTCCTGCCCAGTAGCCAGAACATAATGCCAGCAGGTAAAGCTTCTGCAAACTGCTTATACGTTCACATTTGTATGCATCACGTGTCCCGTTTGACATCCGTGCATCTGTCGTATCATGTTCACATTACATATTTATGACCTGATTTATATCTGGATGTGGAGAGGAAGGTGGTGGAGTTAAGCTCAGGGATGACACTGTCAAGCCAGCGGATCCGCCTCAAGGCTTCGTTTTAACATCTGTAAACAGGATACCAGTGGATGCAAACTGGTATTTCTGACAAGAGGTCGGGCGCGTCGCCATTTCATCTGTGTCCGAATGTGATGGAAGGTAATTGGAGCAGTTGGCAGACTAGAGAAAAAGCGTTATATAAATGCACGTCCTCGTCAGCCTCACGGGGCTGTTACCACAACTAAAGACCTTCTTGTCTTATCATTTAACCATGAAGAACATCTACATACTTCAGTAGTTATATACTGTGTGTTTTTGAAAAACAGAGGTTAATATTTAGGATGACATGTTGGAGTGCGGTTCCTCAGAGATGTGAGAGTGAAGTGATGGAAGGTCTGTGTTCGTGGTGAAGTGAACATGCATGTACTGTACATGAGAGCGAGGGAGGGAGGGAGCACTTCCCCTGGAGGGAATCATACATCCAGTCATGTGCCGTCTACAGCGACACACTGCCATCTACAGCTGGCTTACTGATAACTACATCTGGAACACAGCTGGAGTTATAGAACCTAAACCTGACGAACACCAGCATACAGCAGCTTTCAGTGAGATTTCCTCTGATACCACTGATCTATAACACAGTTACATGCTTGTGTATCGTGTGTTGAACAGCACGTCTGAGGCTATTTTCACTTCTGCTTCAACCTGCCAAGTCTGTGTTTCCAGTCAAAATATTGGAAAGTGTTCAACAAGGAGGTAGTTACTCTCTCTCTCTCTCTCTCTCACACACACACACACACACACACACACACACACACACACACACACACACACACACACAGGAAAGTCTACATGGACCGGCACTGCCCTCTAGTGAAAGTAACGCCTAATCACAAACATTGAAATGAGCCTCTCTGTATCAGAATGACCACTTGTAGGTGCTCCTCTATTATTCTTTCAAACCTCACACACACGTCTTCTGATAAATGTACTGTATTGTAAGTTGCTTCGGACAAAAGCGTCTGCTAAATGCTCTAAATGTGGATGTAAATATGCACCAGGTCACCTGCAGACTACAGTGAGGACTGTGAGGAGGATATAAAACCACCTTTTACCTGACACGGCAACACTTTCACTCCAACAGCTGGACTCTCCATCCACAGAGAAGTGCCGTCAGACTTTGTTGGGTGAATAGAACCTTTTATCGCTTGATGCAGACATCTGATGCAGAGAAGCATGCGTCTGATCCCCCTTTTTACAACATTTACACTGTTTAAAGTGGAGTTGAGTTTTACTGTCTACACTGCACTGACAGAGAGAACGTGATGCAGAGGGAGAGACAGCGAAGCAAAGAAAGATCATTTTGCCATCTTCCTCTAGGAACTGGTTCTGGTTCAGAGTTATGAGTATATTATGTCTAAATATCTACTTATCTATATCTAATGTTACTGCAACTACTTTGTAACTGAAATTCCAATGAATGTATTCATTTTCATCTAAGTAACAATGGTTTCCTGAACCCAACCAAACTCTCGGAGGAAACTGGGATCCAGTCGGGATGAGTAAAAGGAAATGATCCAGTGAACATGTTGACAGTGGTGCCAAGATAATAGCACAGAGGAAACAGTGGAGGGGTGGAAGTGTCTGTTTCTCTCTAAGTGATGATGTTTGTCACAGTCATCTGAATTATTATATCTTGTTTTGAATGTTTTTCATGTTGCAGGACTGTCGACATGTCCTCCAGTACTTTAATAGTTCTGGACAACAATGAGGCGTCATGGTGGAGCAAAGAAGCGTTAGCAAGCTTTGACTACAGAGGCAACACTTCAGATCACTTCATTGTTGAATTTGGAGGGGATCTGTTGAAAATAAGAACAATATAGAACATCACCTGCATTATCTTCTAAATCTACTTTCATCTCACTAACATCAGGACGACTGAATTGGTCACCAGCAGCTTCCAAACAACAAATATCACTCTTCTCTAAAACAACATGGTTACAGTTGGGTTAGGTTCAGGAAAACATCGTGTTCTGCCTTAAAATTACTGTCACTAATGTAACTTTGGTTGCAAACTTACCTTTGTTACGTACATAACCTCATTTACTTCAGTTAAAATAACTCAACATGGACAGGAACAACAGTCTCCACTCCTGATGCCCTCCTGACTCTTCATACCACTTCGCCTGACTTCCTCATTTGTTGCTGTAACAATAATTCATAATAATTTATTATGATCATATTCTCATTATTAAACAAGCCACTCAGCCTCTGCTGCTCTGCATCGTCTCCCTGTTACATTACCAGCTTGTGGACAGCTCAGCAGCTCATCACAACAGGCTGCTGGTCAGATTGAATCGGTGACCTTTTTCTGACAGGAAGCTCGAACCACTAATCCATCCTGCTGCCCTTCAGCTGAGAGCTCGATGTCTTCACCCACATGAAGAATCTCTTCGGTGACCCTGAACCCGACCTGATAACTGGTTATAACAAATAAAAACATCTTTGTCTAGCACGTGATGACCTGTTTCTTTAATGTGCATCAGCACTGTAAGAATCCGGAGGTGAATGTCGTGACATTGCGCATTTATCGTATGAGTCAGATGCAGCTAATTTGATTCCCAAAATGTTAAAAACACGTGAACACCGGTGGGAAAATAAACTCAGATTTATTGATTTAATTATCGTTAGACATGATAGATTTCTAAAACAATCAAACAAATTACATCCGATGTCAGAAGTCTTAATAACAAGCTGCATAAAAGACAATGATTCGTAATCTTCAACTCAAATTTTATATTCTTATGTGACACAATTTACAGAATATTTGACTGTACACACATCGCTGTGACCATCGTCTGTACACAGAACTATTTACAGCAGGACGTATAGGAGAGTTTCTGGTGCTACGGGAAAAAAAGGTCTTCAGTCATCAGAGCTGAGATGAGCTGTAGGGGCTTTGTGTGTCAGGATTTAAAGACAATCAAAAGAGGATAATGTGTAAAACTCAAAAACACTCACAAGAAATAAACTGTTGTCTGTTGTTCCTCTGTAATATTGACCTCTGCAGACAGAAACCTCTCACAGAAGATCAAGCACATGAAGACTTTTTGTAACGTCTTAAACTCGACTTGACTGGTTGATTTTCCACCACAAACTTTTACACACTGACACACATATTTGTATTTCTGATTGACTGAATGCTACATTCCCATAAAGAGCATCAGATACTATCAGTGAAGTGCTGGATCACAGAAAAAAAAAGTTATGTACACTCAAAAAAATAATTATTTGTCATAGCAAAGTGTCCACACTGACTTCAGGTGTATTTCTTATTTTTTAATTGCATACATTGACTGTAAAGTCACATTTAATGCAAAGTGTTCTATCATTTTGAGTCAGTGTGTATAAAGGTAATAAATGTGATTTAGGAGGCAGACTAAGCAGTTTGAATTGCTGCGTAATTAACACTTAAATACACGTTCATGTCAAAGTTCCTCTTAATTTTAATGCGATACATAAGGTTTATCTGGAAGTCTATATATAGTATATGTGCAAGACACTGTATGCCTGACTTGTGTTTTAGAATAACTTTGAAATTCCCCTTTAATTTTTATACTGAGAATACATTTTCCGGGGAAATTATTAATTTATTGAGTGTGATGTTTGTTGCTGTGGAGTAAATGTTGCAGACAGGCATCAACTATCACCTCCATCAGAAGACTCAGCAGTCATTCATAAGAATAAATTATGATAATGAATATAAAGGAAGTCCTACAAATCTGCTGAAAACTGCCAAATTAAGAGAACCACATTTAACAGATGCTTCTCCTCATCTGATCAAATCAAGCTCGAAATCTTACAGAAGACATTAGAAATGGTTTTATATGAGTCTCTTTTCATTTGTGTCTTCTTTGATTGGTATTGTGATTTTACATAGCGAAGCCTCTGACACTAAATGCACAATGATGCTTTATTTGCAGAAGTTTGCACGTTGATCTCATTCGACTGCAGATTTTCTTACAAATCTTCCTAACTGCCGAGACGCGAGGTGCAGGTCAGATACCGAAAGATTCTTTTCATAAATATCCACAAAGTGAAGGGAGAAAACGTACGCAGTGTTTATAGATCTAGATGTGATAGACACTGAGACGAGCTGTGTGACTACTGTGTGTGTGTGTGTGTGTGTGTGTGTGTGTGTGTGTGTGTGTGTGTGTGTGTGTGTGACTCCCCTCTGGCTGAGTCTACAGGTAACGCCTCCCTGTTGACAACAGGGGGCGACAAAAGCTCACACATAAAACAAAACCAAAAAAAAAAAAAAGACACGAAGAGAAACACAGAATACAGTTTTAACATAGCCCTCCTGTCCCACGGCTGTCCTCTGACAGGCCTACAGTACTGTTGTCAGGGTTGGTAAGGTTCCTCTTTTCATGCCTTTAAAACGATCCTGGAGAAATAAAGTGTATCAGAGACACTCTGCATCAGAACCAGAACTCTAAAACCTCCTGCAAACCACAAAATAAATATATATCATTTGGTTTTGATTGAGAGGATTTGCTCAAAACACAGCGTAATTTAAAGGCAGATTAAGTGTTTGCATACATGATCACACAATATTTCTATGTCATCAACAACTTTTGATTTTAAAAAGTACCTTTTTTTTTTTTGTAACATCCTAATATGAATCACAACCCAGTGACGTGTCCTGTTACCCTCCAACCCTGACTGTTCTCATGACGTAGATTTGATTGGCAGCATGCAAATCGGTGATGCTGTGTCGAACCGTACGGTCTCCACGCAGCACACGTTCGAGCCCTCAGAGATGTTCCTCGTCCTCTGAGTTCAGACAGAGTTCGGTGAAGGTCACGACTGCTTGCAGCGACCCATCTCCACTGACTGCCTCCTAATTGGATTCTTTTTTTTTTTTTTTTCCACCGTCACTGAAAAAAAGTTGAATTTTCTGTCATCACCTGGACAACAATCAGATTTTATCACCAGTTCCACCAACACTTACAGCGTAACAAACTGTTGCACAATGAAAACCATTATAGTCATGTATGTTCCTGCTGTCTTTGCCTGCTGCAAGCAGTATTGCACATTTCTGTCAGCTGACGATATCCTCTCACTGCTCTCAGAGTCATAGAGAGCTGCACCAGGCAAACAGTCCAGCTGTGACGAATAAAAAATGGGGCTTCTGACTGACTTGTTGGCACAAGATCTTCACCCACAGGAAGTGAAGAATACAAACTCAAGAGTGACGCACAAACAGCTCTGTCATGATGAAACTGGACTCACAGACTCCTCTCTCATCACTTTGGTTCACTGTTGTATAAAGCATTAATTTTACATGTTTTCTACGTATGAAAGATGAATAAAAGAAAAGCTCCCTTTCGCTGTCCTGTGCAAAAAAAAGTGCTGTTTGCCCAGTGCAGCTTTAACAAACCAATCACATCAAATCAGAGGCAGTCAGATTTGAACTCTGACGTATGAGTTGATCTTCCTCATCCAAATTTTTCCATCTGTCCTCGCTCAGTCCATCTCTATCGACCTCTCCGACAGGTTTAGTGTGACGTATAATCGTACATTCAGGCGGGTCTACATTCCAACATCTTCTTGAAGGCCTTCCTGAAGCTGTCGTCTAGGAAGGCGTAGAGGAACGGGTTGAGGCAGGAGTTGGCGTAGCTCAGGCTGGTGATGAAGTAGGAGATCCCGATCAGCAGCGGCGTGGTCCTCAGGTCGGTCGTCAGAGCCACGATGGTGCTGAGATGGAACGGCGTCCAGCAGAACAAACACACAGCCAAAACTATAAACACCATGATGGTGACTTTCTTCTTGGCCTTGTCCAGCGCCTTGGCATTGCTGTTGAGCCGCATGTTCCTCAGCTTGTATAGCATCATGGTGTATAAGATGCAGATGGTCGAGACCGGGATGGCGAAGCCCAGGATGAGCGTGTAGATCCGGCTTGCCTTGAACCACAAACTCTCTGGGATGGGGAAGCTGAGCACGCAGCTCTTCCTTTCATCGAATGGGTTGACGTAGACGCCGGCGAAAACGGTGAAAGGCATGACGATGAGGATAACGAGGATCCAGACACACAGTGAGATTATTTTGGCTGCTCGGTAGGTGCGGTAAGGCATGCGTTTGGACCTCACCGTGGCCAGAACGACCAGGTAGCGGTCGATGCTCATAACCGTCAGGAAATAGATACTGGAGAAGATGTTGTAGTGGTCGATGCTGAGGATGACTTTGCACAAAACCTCCCCGAAAGGCCAGTAGTGCAGCAAGTGTTCGGCTATGTTGATGGGCAACACCAACGTGAACAAGTCGTCAGCGATGGCCAAGTTCAGGATGAACATGTTGGTTACAGTTTTCATCTTGGGGGCTTTAAGGATCACGTAGATGACGGCCGTGTTGCCTGTCAGCCCCACCGCGCAGATCACAGAGTAGATGATTGGCAGAATGACGTAAAAGTCCGGGTAGGGATAAATCGGGGGAGTGCAGTTCAGGTCAGTGTTGTTTCCTGATGTGAGGGAGTAGAAGTCCACAGAGTCGTTGCAGACTGGCAGTGGCTCGCTGGGGATCGTCACATTCTCCATGTTTGAAGAGACAGCAAGGCGGAAGTTGTCAAACTAAGAGTCAAATATCCACCAATTGAAAAAACAATATATATTAGTTTATAAGAGAAACATCAGTGTCTTTGTCTTCCTTTCCAGACATGTTCTCACATAGGATGCATCAGCTATTTGAATCTGATCCTAAAAAGGTGCACAGTTTGGCAACATAAAAAAACAAACAAAAAAAAGTTATGGTAAAGTGGGATCACCCTCCATCACATCACTGGAGAGGAGCTCAGCCTGGCAGACTGCTGAGGTGAGACCAGTATGTAGCATCAGAAGAGATCCAGGACCACCAGCAGCTCACGAGTTCATTTGTAGTCGAGTATAATTTCACAGTTGTTTCAGTTTCTAGGATGTTACAGAAAGAGAAAAAACAGGAGCTGTTCCCTCCCTACTCACTGTGCAGACCGTTACAGAGTGACTTAATCATCCTGTTGGATTAAAGTCCTCCAGGGAAAATCTCAAACTGAGGTTTCGTCCGCGGTAAAACGTGGATGTGTTCAGTGTCCGGTCCGCTCCAGACGCGCTGCTTCATGCTCTCTGGAAGGAGCGCTCCACTCTCAGCTCTGTTTCAGGGATGAATCTCCATCTCCAGGTCTTTAAAAAAACATCTGAGACTTCCTTCAGCGCGGATTCATTCCATCATTTTCCCATTATGAAGTGAAACATCTCATCCTGCTCTTATTGCGTTTGTCCTCCCCGCAATATATCCTTCACCCTCCTCCTCCGACTCTCTCCTCCCCCCGTATGGCAGATTCAAAACGATTGCTTTTTTTTTAAAAGGTTGAACGTGTCCACGATGAGGTTCATGATGGTTGTTTGTGGTTTTGTGGTGATGGTGTGTCCTCGCTGCTTCCTGCGCGCTTTGGAGACGGCGTCAGGGTTTTACGCACGAGTGGCGCATTCGGAAATCTAGACAACAGAGAGATGTGGACACCAATTAGTTGTCCTGCACACATTTTAAACATCACTGGAGATAGTGTGGGTGTACTTAGATGTACCATAACACATCCTGAGTTTATGAAAAGGGGACACAAAGTCCGGGCAGGACTGGATCCGACTTAAAACTACTAACGGTTCTTTCGTCCATCATGAGTAAACACCACAATAGCACTTTACTTATTAGCGCGATGTGCTTTAGACATGCATTATAATCTCCTGCTGTTAAGAATAATCTCATGTTTATTTCCAAAGTCATGCACAATAAACCAGATGTGTGACGAAAACGTTAGAAAACACGTCCGGAGAATAAAAACAGTCTTGTTGAAGTCAAGTCCTGGTTCAACCACATTCAAACATGAGCTGCTATAAAATGCAAGCTGAGAGGACTTACTGTACAACCAGCCGATGTCGAATCAACAGTGTGTTTAAATTAAGTTTTAACGGATAATAAAGTGCAGAAAAGTGAGTTCATGCGGGTTTTACCCTCCTCTGTGTCCCCGCTAAAGTCCCTCTCCTCTCCGGTCGAACCGCTGAGGGAGACGCGCTGCTCTCCAGTCTCTCTCTCTCTCTCTCTCTCTCTCTCTCTCTCTCTCTCTCTCTCTCTCTCTCTCTCTCTTTCACACACACACAAACACACACACACACTCCTCGAAGGCACCTGCTGACGTCACCCACAGATCCTTCTTCCTTCTCGCGCTGAAACGCTACTTTTGAACATTTCTGTGGCAGTTCAGCGCTGCGCTCTGCAGAAAGCAGCTGTCCATCACACAGCACCGCCTCACACCCCCATCCTGAGATTATAGGGTGTGTGTGTGTGTGTGTTTTTTACACTTTTCTTTTCTTACAACATATCTTTTATTTTACAGCACACCTACAGTTCACTGTTGATATATTCAGCTGTCATAACGACCACTGTTTAATAAATGCTGCTCAAAAGTTTATTACACTTGTTTCTAAAACCATTAGTTTCCTTAAAGTCACTTAAACACATTATTTTTTTTAATTTAACTCTAAACTACTCTCCTCTGATGACCCCAGACAGCAGGGAGACAAAGTTCATGACTTCGATGAGATTTCACTCCCAGAGTTGGTGGGAAGCAAAATAAAATAAAATAAATAAAGAGAATGATTAGTTGACATCCATCTGGAGTCGAGATGACGGTGACATCGATACGATATTATCAGCGTCGCTTTTTAAAAACCTTTTCTTTACAGTAACCTGCTGTAAACTTGTGTTCGGAGTAATTCACACACATTACTCCAGATGAAGTTGAAGCAGTGGCTATAAAACGTGAGAGAACGCCGGCTGCTGTTTTGGATTTCGGTGCCAGCATCTGACTTGTAACACAACATTAGTAACACAGTGCTGGTTTTGGGTTTCTAACGAGGCAGAAGAGCCTTTTTAAACCCACAATTTAATCAGAGCAGCTGAGTTCACCCAGTCAGCCACTCAGTGAACTCAGCTGCGTTCGTGACTCATCGTCTATGCAAATCAAACATTCAACATGTCACCGGGGACACTTTCAGTCACATCCATGAAAGACTGGCTGGAACTTTTTTAGACTTCATAGCTTTTTTTTTTTTTTTTCCGCAGTGTGGAAGACAGAGTTGCTTTTGTCTGAGACGACACACATCAAGTCTGAGCTCGACTGTGCCGCCTGTGCCTGTGACTTTATTATTCTTTTTTTCCCATTTTCTTATTTCGTATTCATCCTCTTTCATTTTTCTTTTTTTTTGTCACATCAGATGACAGCATGAATAAGAGACGTCATTTGTTTGATGCTTCATCTCGTGACATGTCATTTGCCTGTTTTATCTGACTGCGATCCTTTTGAGTTAACCCGCCTGCCTGTCAAACAGAGACGGATGTTAAAAATATTATCCAAGCTGTCAATGGTACTATAAATGTCTGTTAAACTGTTCAGCAGCTACCTGGATAAATTCTCCCGTCTGCACCTGTTCAATCAGTAACATCAGTAACATCATTATGATCCTTATAAATATTATGATTGCTGAAATGTATTTGTAGTTTGCAGGAAATTAAAATGTAATTTTTCTTTTTAACGTCATGTTTTCTCTTGGCTCAGTCGCCTTCGGCATCATGAATCCGTCTTATAACGTTCCTCTTCCCTTTAATCTCGTTCTCCTCAGCACCGGAGTGGATTAAATGGGATGAAATCAACAAAAGGATCATTGCTTTCATCAGGATTCACAGAGACGGCAGTCAGTCCAACATTTCACGTGCTTGCTGTACAGTACACACTTTCTACTTTCTTCACCTCCTCTGAGCCGCCAGCCGTTCACTCTTTGATCCCTCACCTCAGCACAATGTTTGAGATTTACACTTTTCTTTTTCAACGCGTCTGCTTCCAGCTCAGCAATTCTTATTTTTCTTTACTGAACCTGTCGCAGTCTGTTCTCCATTCAGCGCCTTCTCCCTCACAATCCTTCCTATGGAAACTGTTCTCCTCCAACAGGAGTTGGACATGAATTAAACACATCATGAAGGATATTGTTTATGTTTTACTGGAAAGCAGCCTCTTGTGTTTGTGTGAGTAGTAAAGAAATGAAGATAACAGTTTTCTTGGTTTGACCAAGTAGTTTCAGTTGCCTTAAACGTGTAAAGAAATGTGCTGTTGGTATGTTGTCTTCAGATCACCAAAACATCGATGTCGGTAACAACTATTATAACCTAGTTTGGTCTTCAGGCTGAAAGAGAGAGGAGGATCCCTCCACATCAGACCTAATCACAAGGAAGACAGGATCAGATGATGAAGAGGAGAAAATGTGGAGGGTAAGTAGAAAAGGAAAGAGGAAGTATAGAGAGAGGGAGAAAAGAGTTTCCTGACAAGAACACAGGACACAAGACACAAAGTCCAAAGTTTACTGAGTTGTATTGTGTTTATCATCAGTTGAATGAGCAGAGACACGTGCATGTAGTTAGGATGATGTTATTTGGAAGCAGATATGTGACAATTGCGTCTTCTGAGAGGGGATGAGGGATGATAGGAAGGACAAAAGACGTAAGCATGCATAAGAATAGCCAGAATGAACTTCTGCTGCTTTAATTGTTTGTTTTTTCAACAAATCCAAACAACAAAAACCAAAATATGTGAAACACATTTATCAGAATTCAGGTTTAGCAGCTGAATTGGGTTAGATCGTAGTAACCACTTGAGTTAAAATACCGAAAAACAAAAGGTGAGTTTCGAGAATGTATTTAAATCATTTTGTGCTAACACCTCCGTCTTCAAGAACGAAACTTAACTAATGGCGATGGAATGATTCATCAGAATTACATTTGCCAAATTAAGCTAATTACACAAATGAAACCACTTTAAATGTGTGAAGTCTTATAATAACATTAACACAGTGTAACTAAAACTGAAGAGCTGAGAGGTGAGCAGCTTCACTCGGGAGGCGAAAGCCAAATATCCCTCATAGGTGACAGGAAAATACCTACACATTCACATTGTTTCAGCTCTAGGATGTCACAAAGAGAGAAAAAACACAGGAATACATGCATCGTTCCTATGCACTCTCACCCCTCTACTCACTGTTCAGGCAGTTACAGAGTGATATAAGGAAATGATGCATAATTAATCATCCTGTTGCTAAAACTGGCGTGCCGAGAAATGAGCAGCTTCACTCGGGAGGTGAAAGCCAAACAACATCTCGTAGGTGACAGGTCAGTAATTTCACAGGGTTTTTTTTAGTTCTAGGATGTTTCAAAGAGAGACAAAATGCAGGAATACATGAGCTTTTCCCCGGCACTCTTACCTCCCTACTCACTGTACGGTTACAGAGTGCTGTAAGGAAATGATGCATAATTAATCTTCCTGTTGCTAAAACTGACGTGCTGAGAGATGAGCAGCTTCACTCGGGAGGTGAAAGCCAAACATCCCTCGTAGGTGACGAGGATGAAATCTATTGTGTCTGGTGATATAACAGAGACGAGAGGAAACACTGTGATCTGGTGTCAGCACAGTAGTTATAACTTCTTTCCAAAGAGCATTCCTGGCAGTGAGAGAGGACACAATGCAGTACATCCCAAAGCAGCTACAGTCCATGTGTTTTTTTTTTTCCAGGGAGTGGTATAAGTACACAACACACATTTCGACACACACTGTTTAATTCTCACACACACATTCACATTACAGCAGACGCATTCTTCAGCTGCCGTCCACTGAAACAGCAAAAAGGAAAAGCCAGCGTCTGTTATAAGTGCAACCTATTTTTAAAGTAAATATAGACGTCAAGCCAAGTTTGAAATGGACTGCTGTTGAGGTTCGACAGAGACACTGAATTATTAAGACATGACATTTGCATTCAGTGACATTTATAAAAAAGTACCTCATCATAGAGGGAGTATTTCCTGCAAAGTAGTGTGATAATCGATACCAACCACCAGACCTGGTCAGAATCAATATTCTGCAGCAGCTATTGCTCTGGGTGACAGTGATGTAGTGAAATATTGATCGAAAAACACAAATAATTACATGTTGCAGGATTACATGAATAATTTAATTGAATCAAATTATCCTTTTCCGGGATAAACTGAAACGTGTGTGCAGAGTGGACAGAAAAAAAAACTGCAGTAAAAATAGTCAGGCTAACCAACCCTATACAAATAAACACTAGATAAATAACATTCACACAGCGGGAAGGCTGCAGAGAGAGAGAGAGAGAGAGAGATAGGCACCAATCACACAGTGTAGGAGAACCAAGGGCATCATTCACACAGAGTAGGAGAACCAAGGGCACCATTCACACAGTGTAGGAGAACCAAGGGCACCATTCACACAGTGTAGGAGAACCAAGGGCACCATTCACACAGTGGCACCATTCGGAGAACTAATGGCACCATTCACATAATATCGGAGATCCAAGGGCACCATTCACACAGTGTAGGAGAAACAAGGGCTTCATTCACAAAATGGGAAAGAGGCACAGCGGAAGAGAGAAAGGATGGCACCATTCACGCAGAGAGACATGGGCACCTTAAACAGAGGGAGAGACGGCACAAGAAGGGCACCGATCAGACAGTGGAAGTGAAAGCCAGGTTGGAGGCATTCCTCTGAAACATCTTAACAGGTTAATCTCTGGCTGTCACCTACAAAAGCTCCTGTATCGTGCCAAATGCTTAAGTTAAGTTCCTTCTTCTTTATCTCTCTTCTCAGGTCGTGAGTTAACTGGCAGTGTCAGTAAATGTGTTATTGACAGACAGTTCATGTTGTAATGGGGCTCAAATGTTTACATCCATCCATTTTATGTCCCCATATAATCTGTTCAGGGTCACGGAAGGGCTGCAGTCTACAGCGGACAAACATTCACGCCTACAAGCAATTTAGACTTTCTGCTTCATCAGTTGTGATCTGAATGTCTTGGTGTGGGTGCAAACCAAAGCACCTAGAGGAGCAGAGCACAGATTCAAGGAAAATCTAATGCTGAAAGATCCATCCAGCTGAGAGTCCGCTTCACAGAATGTTTTAGCCTTAATTTGATTGCTTACTTTAAGGAGTGCTGACCTCAGGTCTGTAGATCAGCCTTAAAATGTACAGCTGGACATTTATTAAAATGTTGCCGGAAGAGAAAGATTGTGAAAGTGCTCAGTCAAAGTGAAATATGTGTTTTCGTGTGCTGAAGGTGTTCAAACCCTGAAATGTGTATATATCAGCGTTAAAAGCCCTGTCTGTCAACAACAGCTGATGGATCGACCTCACTTTGCCATCACATAACACACTGACCTGCTGCATGTGGGAGCTGAATGTAGAGAGGAAGCGTACATTCACATCACTCTTCTAACTTCTCGGTGTGATGTCTTTTCAGAATGTTCTCCTTTCATTCAGTCCCCCAGAAAAGAGGGATCATGAACATGAAAATATTTCTGTTACCTTGGAACAATCACCTCTCAGAAATTACAAGAAAAAGCATATTTTGTCACTTTATTTTTCTTTAAGCTGTGACCTCACACTGGAAATAGAAGTGGCTTCTTCAACTTCAATGTGTCAAAATGTTAGTGAAGCATTGAGGTGCACTTGCTTGCAAAAATCTCCAATGGCAGCATAACCCCCCCCCCAAGACCAAGCCCCCTCTTTAATCCATGGGCACCGAGGTAGACTTCCAGAGAATGTACAAGTCCCGACATAAACCCAGAGGTGCGCCAGCGATGATGAATCGGGCTCTAGTCTGCTTACGTTAGCAGCAGAGGACACGCTCACTGCTTCAGTCTCCTCCAGTGAGTACAGTCAACAAATAGAATCCACACAAGCCCAGTAATATACCAATAAATGGCCAGTAAAAGCCTAATAAAAACAATGAATTCCATGTCATTAAACCGGCTGCGGATTATTGGAGGTAAAGGATAAGAAACAGAACGACCACTGATACGGTTGCTAAACGATTACTGAGATTCCAAACAAACCACCGTCAATAGTCCCGGAAACATCCCCGGGTTGCCGGGTGCTCGGATCCAAGAGCCAGTAGATCATCATACTTGGAAAGCTTAGCAATAACAGAATGACATCTGGACAGATGCTCATATTCAGCCATGTGTTCACAAGACCATGAGAGGTATGAGCAGCAGGCAAGTCGAGGACAGCGAGTTACAGAGACCATAGTCGGGCCTGCAAATCTTCTGGATTCCCAGTTCAAGTCCTCCATTTCTCACCTGCAGGACAAGAAATGAGAAAAAGAAAACGTGAAAATGAAAATGTTTTCATGCTTTAATGTTTTGAAAAAAATGACATCTTTTTTCTCATACCCTCGACTGCTGCAGCAGCTCTTTTCATCTTCTGTTTGAATGCTCTGTCTGACTTCCTGCCCACACGAGGACCTCCTCCCAAATAACCAAGTCTGTCCTGATTGGCTAGGTGTCACAGGCCTGAGCAGACATCACTTACTATGTTCAGACACAGCTGTGCTGCTGGTGTGGCTGTATAGTTGTGACATAACGTCCCTACAGAAATCCTGATGGGTCATTTGACGGCATTCATCGGTGGATTCAGTGTTTTGATACTTTCTCAGTATTTACATCTATAAAACCTGTTTAATGATAATAAATACAAATACATGGGGATGTTACTTTCTACAATGAGACCTTCAAGTTCTTAAATATGTTACTTACAATGTTCAGTTTACTTAATTCAGAAAGCCCTGACCTGCTAAGTGAATGTTGCTACACATGATTTGGATCATAGCTTGGTAATTAGATAGAGTCACATTTGCCCCCCAAAAAATCAGATTTTAAACAACATTTTTTCATCAGACACTCAGTTATCAATGATTTGTGTAACCTTGCTGTAAATACAATTTCCCCTTTCAAGACAATAAAAAATCTGGGCCTGCATCTAAAAGCAACTCTCTCCTTGGAATCTTGTCAAAAGTTAGGACAAACTAATTTATCTTGGAGGTAAGACTGTGCACTGATTTATGAAGCTGTCTTTCCAACTAGAAACGAGATTACTCATGCTAGACAGTGGCCTCGCTGTTTAAAGCTCTGTCTTTTTCTGAGTGTCTTTTTTTCAGGTGTTTGATGAGAGTGTTTTCTCACAAGTAGTAGCTTTAATTAAGTTAATTCAAAGAGATATTTTTTATGGATTGCATTCTTTAACCTCAACACTGGACAATTCAGCCGCTCTGGCTCAGTGGTAGAGCCAGCGTCTTGTTACTGGAAGGTTGCTGGTTTCATTCCCCCGGTCTGCATGTCAAAGTGTCCCTGGGCAGGATACTGAAGCCCCAAACTGCTCCTGATGTGCTGGTCAGCACCTCACATCAGTGTATGAATGTATGTATGAATTACTGTAAGTCACTTTGGACAAAAGCGTCTGATAAATGCCCTAAAATGAAAATAGTATATTTGTTCTGTTCAGGAGTCAATTTCCATCCCAGCAAACACTGGACATGAGACATTAAGCATCATCTGTAGGTCACACTGATGTGTTACACAGGCTCATTCACAGTCTCACATACAGGGACCTTTACATTTTCCAGGTCACCTGACATACATAAATCCGCGGTATGGGAGGAAGCCGAAGCAGACAGAAGACTCTAAAGCCTCACAGAGAAACCAGGAACGTTCCAGCTCACCACTGATCTTGTGCTTTTTTATGTTTTATGCATCCGAGCAAATTAGCATCTTAATTTTGTTTCCTATATTCTGTTGAAATGATTAAGTAGTAGAATTAACGATGGAAAGAACCGGGGCTAATTCAGTCAGCACGAAGAGAAGTCAGACAGGAAAAAATTCTCAAGTCAAAGAGCAAAATATGAAAAAAAAAGTCATGATGAAATTAAACATAATAGCATGCAGATAGCTGTAGGGTTAGTTTTAGTCTGATGTCTGGTTATATTCTATGGGGATTACTCTGTAAACTTGAAAGTGAAAAATACATTATTGCACCGAATGAGTAGAAGATTCTGCATGAAACAGATAAAAGGGTTCATTAAGGTCAAACTCTAATGAAATCTCCAGTTGGAAATGTTCTTTTCCCGTGATTACACTGCGGGATGTGACATATTTTAACATATTGCAAGGAAGCTTGTCTGCACTCTTTTGCCGGCCTTTTGTCTTTGTACTGTGAATTATGTGGAATGTGTGAGTGTGGGTGAGAATGTGGTAATATTTCACATGGGAACGGTGGCAGGTCAAGCTTTCAGGTGCTAAGTGCTCAGTGTGACACATGCACACAGAGACACACTGAGGCAGATTTTAAACTCGCACGCCAAACTGTCAGTTGTTTATAGGCGTTTGAACCCAATTTAGCTGAAAAGCAATTTACTTTCTGCTGAGAGGAGGTCTGAGGTTAACGCAGGGAATGAGTGAGAGGAAAAAAAGCTAGAGGAGTGTTTTTATAATATGTGGACCTTTCTTTATGTTTTTATCCATTTGGCTTTACACGGGCATGCCGGGAATGCGACATATGCAATGTTGTCAGTCGATGCAGCACACTAAATCAGACAAAATTTGAAATGTGGATAGAGGTGAAAAAAACAGCATTGGGGGGAGAATGACAGCTGGTAAAACAGTGCTGGAGATGTTGAGAGGAGGATCAAGAGATTAAAAGGAGAGTGCATATACTGCATTCGAGAAAAATGGAAAGAAAGGCGAGATTAGGGTTTATAATAAAGTAAGGTACTGGAGAGTGAAATGAAGAAGACTCAGACTGACTGAAATTCAGCCCCAGGTATATCTCCAGAGTAATAATAATAATTGCCAGAGGTGGATTTCATCGTTCGATGTCGAGATTCAGTTCCCGTCGGTCAGTTTGGCAGGAAGAATCATTCATATCATTTGTTCGTTTGTTCAGTCGCGTTTCCAGTACAATGTCGTGTATCAGGGAATCATGAAATGCACAATTCTCAGCTCCTCGTTCTCAAATGATCGTGCTAACGGTCAAGATATTACTGTAGTTCAAGGCAAATACATAGCTTCAACTTCATGATTATGAGTACATTTAGACAACACAACAGTGGATAATGTGTATATTCACCTTGCCAAGGGTGACTGACTGACTGAACAAGAACAAGAAGGATGAGCTACGAACGAAATGAAATGGGGTTTTTTTTTCTTGTTTTTTTTTTATGGAAACGGTTGCTATGCTTTCCTGTTTCTCATTGGCTAAAATTCGACGACAGTGTCCTAAACTCAGCATACGATTGGCAGGCTTTTAGTACTCTTCCCCACTCTGATAAATAAACAGTGAGAACAGTGATAACTAGTCTGTGAGAACGAAAGAACAAACGAGTGAGAAGTGAAAAGTGGAATCAGGTCAGTTCGTTCACATTGAAGAGTTGTTCGCCATCTTTAATCACCACAGCAGTCAGATGGATCATAAGAGCAACTATCTACAAGAATGACATTTTCCCACAACTACTGTTGTATGTAGCACGTTAGCAACTTCATCGTACATCCTAAGGTGGGTCATGTCAAGCAAGGTAGTGTGATCTAAAATAACACTGCTGCAGCAGTATCAACTGTATGTCTGCTGACTGACTGGAGTGTGTAAATTTAATAATACATATATATATATATATATATATATATATATATATATATATATATATATATATATATATATATATATATATATATATATCGATATAAAGCCTGTTATATAGTGATGCACAAAAGTCGAAACCAAACCAGGTGTGTCAGGCAGGGCAGGAGCAGTGTTTTTCTGTGGGAGACAGTAACTTACCAACACAAACAGTAAGTTTAGCCTCCAAACAAACACCCAAGTGGAAGAGACGTCATGGTCTGACAATGCCTGGCCATGCTACCAGGCACAGCTATCAGCTGTCCTCAGGCCATGTTGGAAACACACATCACCAGTGTGTCTTGGCATGACACAGCTGAGGTGTGCCAACATTGTTTTTGCAATGTTTCCTCACCAGACGGTTGTGTAGCAGGTGGAAAGACACCAGGCAGCTGTACGCTTAAATTAACTCATAGTGCTGTGATTTTAGTGAGTCTTTGCCATTATTGTCCAAAACGTAACAGATGGTAATGCTACTGATGCCGACACCAATGATGGTCGTCCATCCACACAGACGTTTTCCTGTGATTTATATAAATAAGTACAGCACAGCAAAGACACGTCACCAAGTATTTATTTTGTAAAAATTCATGTTCTTTAACTATTGTTATCTCCTGTCCACGGATGCCTGAACTAAATTTCAGACGGTGGTTGTCATTTTGCCAGTGACTTCATGCCTAACTGAAAAATAAGAAGGGAAGATATTTACTCACCTGGCAGCCGACACCTTCAAGCTCTAATAAGTGATGTCATCTGCACTGTGGCATGAATCTATAATAAATCACAACACAAAGAATAGTCTGGCTGTTTCAGGAGGAATATGGGCTCTGACATACTCTATATTCTGCTCTCATCAGAGATGAACCAATCGGCAGTGGATGCCTTCAGCTGCCAAACCAAGTGGCCAGTTCCTACTGTTTGCAAACACCTGTCACACATCGGGTCCATTCTGTCACATCGGTTCTGTCAGTTGGACTCGCTCCTTCTGTCGCTACATCTCTGCTTTAGTCACTTCTCACTCCCCCAGGCCCACATATTTGTCAGGAGATTTGCTGAACCTGCATTGTCCACCTGTCCACCAGATGCTATCAGACTTTCCCACCGAACTACACATTTCCAAAACATCCCAACTTGCAGACGCACCTGCTTCTCATTTTAATGTATCTCAGCAGCAGTTCAGTTTCGAACCTGCGCACCAGATCTTTGCCTTTGCTTTACTGAAGTCGAGAGCTTGGCTTCCAGCCACCTGTTCTCCTGTTGCTGATGTTTGGCCTGATATCTACTATCTGTGTTTTGACCTGTCGCCTGTTTAAGATGTACTTCCTTCCTCTGCCCTCTGGATTTGTTTGGTTGTCTGGACTGCTTTCTCATGCCTGGCCTTGGTAAAGTCATTGTCTTCATCCTGCCTCCATCAGTGTCTGCATTTGGGTCCTATGAGCCTGACAAGCAGCTGTAGGATTTAAAATCTGTGGCTGGAATCGATCTTCCTACCTACAGGTTTCAGGAGTTCTGGTTTCCTGTAGTGGAAATCTTTATAAATTCAGGCAACATGGCTCAGCAGACAAAACGTGGCCGAACGAAACTCAAGTATCACCGAGGAATCAAAGTAAGATGTCACAGTCCTGTCCACATTGTTTGACTGGACATTTGTGATCAGTGGAATAACACATGGACACGAATACACTCCACGTTCACTGAAAGCACCTTGTGTTCTCTCAGCAGTCGCATGATGTTCCCACAGGTATAGTGTATCATTATACCAGCAGCTCTGCATAAAAAAAAAGGACTCTCAGACATCCCCTCCATCCAGGACATCCTCACTCTCGTTCATTTGTACAGCAGGGTGCAGCTCTCCACTTTCATCACAAGAAATAACACATATCACTGTAATGTCACATGCCCTTTCTGGGTGCACCCTGAGTCTACGTAGGCACTGGAACTGGGCTGTGAAGATGCCTATTTTCTTCTCATTTCCTGCCT
This sequence comes from Acanthopagrus latus, assembly GCF_904848185.1. Classification (NCBI taxonomy): domain Eukaryota; kingdom Metazoa; phylum Chordata; class Actinopteri; order Spariformes; family Sparidae; genus Acanthopagrus; species Acanthopagrus latus. The sequence continues at coordinate 2,507,400 of NC_051045.1, read as the reverse complement.
TGGGCCACAGTGAAACACTGTTGGGGGCCCAGATCAGTGTCAGAGTGAGGGCTTATTCACATTCGGCTCATGGTACCCTCACGACACATCCATGAGTCATTCACAGCGGCAGGTCGCTTCAACATTAATTCTGTTTGAATTACTGATAATTGACAGTGCAGAGAACAACAGGTAGGGATATTGGGATGTATAGTCTTTATTATTGTAAGACTGCAGGCGACGTACATAATGCTGTGGAAAGACTTCCTATTCACATAATCTGCTTTTATCAAATCAAAGCTAATTATTGATCCCGGCCTGAGGTCACTGCAGAATGTCTTCAAGAGGACATAATTGAAAATATTGTCATAACTTCAACGGAATGATTTCACATCCATCACGCGGAACTCCTCTTTAGGTCGTAGGCGTTTAAGTGCTGCCATGTCTCATCTTGCATCTTAGATCATGTTTTCTTTGTTTAAAACTGGTCATCATGCCAGACAAAGAGATGAATCTGCTCGTTAGTTCTTCTTTAAAGGTGGACTTTAGTTGGACACTTTTTTAACTTTGGCACTTGTAGACTGATCAATTCAAAGTAAAGCATGTATGGCATAGTGTGGAAAGACGTTTAGTAGTGGTGACATTGAAGTCATGTGACTGTGATGTCGTTAATCATGTTAGTTTTTTACTCCTGGTGATTGGATCAGTTGTTTCTGGATAACACTCGACTATACTTGTTTTTCAAATTGAAGTAAATTTTCCTACTGACAGTTTCTTCTTTTTGGGTTCTATCCACCAAGGAGCTAAACTGACAACCTCTTCTGATGAAAGCAAGACAGAGACCTTAGGTGTCAGAGATCTCAGAAAGTATCTGTCTTTAAGGAAAACAGAAACCGACTGCCAGAGAATGATTGACAGCATCAGGTTAAGACAAACTGTGGCACCTCTCACAGGATAGTGGGTGTCAAAGTCCTGAGTTCACATGGAGCAACTTTTACAAATCCTCAAGAGAGGAGCGAGGCATCAGAAAATAACTCTAAAGTATTGATTTCAAAAGAGATGAGGACTTTTAATGGACTCTGAACACTTTCTTAAAACAATTAAGCAGTGGGTCGGTGTTTTTCATACAGTCTTGCAGTTGTTTTTCCTGCATATTTGTCACTTTATTGTGACGTGTCGGCTCTTTACCTCCAATAACATTAGGAGTTCCCAGGGCTCAGTTTTAGGACCCATCTTGTTTTCATATATACACTTTCCCTCTGTTGCATCATACGCAGGCATGATGTCATATACGATCATGGTACCCAAAATATCTCTCCATAACCCTCAGTAGCAGTAACACTTTTAAGGCACTTTATCAAACAACCTCCCATTTGTTTGTTGAGTTGTGTTCTTGCATCATTCCGACCGTTTCCAATAAATTATGTTGCCTGTTGCTTTTGCTTTCAGGAGAGAGGAAGACGGAAGTTGGCAAACAAAATGTGAAAAGCAATGCTCATTCGTTAACATTTCTTCCTGATCCAATCTGATTCACGCAGAGTTTTCATCAGCGATGGTGATTATTTAAACTGGAGACAACAACTCCCATGATCCCACACTCTTTGCTTTCGTTTTCATTCGATCCAGATACCACCAAGTGGCAGAGATTACATAATGTGCATTTAATCACTGTTTCTCTTTGCCATTGTTAACATTGGGTCTTTGGTCATTTTGGATCTTTTCTCGTGCACAATGCTGCCAGTTAATAGTTGATTGAAGACTTTGAAGACGAGGCTGTTCATCGTCTGTTGGCACCCACATGGTGATGACATGTTGCTGCTCTGTGTGACTTGTATTATATGTTAATAATAAGTGAACACAGTGTACAGATTAGGACAGAGGTGGAGGACTGGAGGCAGATGGAGGTGGCTGTGCTATTAATTGACTTCACGTTCTGTGTGTGTTCCTTTCACTGCTGTTGCTTGGTCCCTGTTATTGTCTCGTTAAGCTAAACAGACAGTAATTGAGACGAATTGTGTGAGTGTGAGAGTGAGAGTGAGTGTGTGTGTGGTTATGATCTCCTCACCAGGATGTAAGGAAAAGCAAAAACACTTTGATATTTGATATGCTGACAGCCAGATTAAGGGACTCGGGCTGAGGTAAAGTTCAGGGTGAATGAACAGAACCAACAAATAATTTCTATTGAAGTTAGAGACGAGACATCAAACTGCTGCCTTATGCAATCCATCATTTTATATACCAGTTTTAAACACTTCTGTGCCACTTGACACACACCAACTTCAAACGGATAATGTGCATTCGAAACGTGGACACACTTTCCTTCAGCCCCACTCACACTCCCACCTCTCTCATCCATCAAATAGTTCAACATTCTTCTGTTGCTCGGTTTGTTTAATCTTGAAATGTGAAATAAAACATCTGATGGTCACCTTGACCCTGCTTGTGGTGACCACCTCAGTGGATTCAGTTCACCTGTTTCAGGTGTGCAGACTGGCTCCTAATTGATGAGTGTCAGCAGCTTGGGGCGTTCAGCTCCCAGCCAATCAGGGTGTGATGAAGGCTTAAGAGAGGTGGGGAATGAAACCCAGGTCTACCTGATCGACCCTCTGCAGACCTCGCCCAAACAGTTTGTCAGACAGATGCTCTGCTCTGTTTAGTTTCTTTGCTGCCCTTGTTCGTTCTAGTTGAGGGAATTTGTGAGCCTGAAAAGTCAAAATTCAACTGGATCACCTGCATCAGGGTGCTGAAATGTTGCTGCCTTTCAAAAGCCTGATGCCTGCAGGTTTCTTTTGTAGTTTGTCTGAACTGAACCCCTTGATAGCCGGACCCCTCTATACACTTCTGTTTATTTCCTGTTTCATTTGATTGGGGGCTTAAGCAAGTACTGGTGAATATTGGCATTCACCGTTTTTTGTTTATTTGATGTGTGTTGGGGCTGATTTTTAGCCATTTTCCTGCCAGTAGCACCAAACATGCAATGGCAACAGAATAATGACACTAATTTCCATTCTTGGCATCTTTCTTTTCATAAATTGTTCCTTCTGTGTATCCCAAAGTCTTAAATAACCTCAGCTTGTCTTGATTTGCACATTTTACTGTTCTTCTTCTAGAAACGTCTGTATTCATGTGCAACTCTGGAGAAACTTTTTAATTGATGATACCACATTAATATCCAGATTAATAATGAAAGTGTTCATCTTTTTAAATTCATTGGTCAATAAAATGTCTTTTGTGCTGGCTCTGTGATTCATAGAATCTGTAAGGTCAATAACTTCATGGTGTCTCGAGTAATTAACATTAGATATCTCCCCATAATGATGATGATGATGATGATGATGATGTCCTTGCTTCTCTTAAAGTACCCTCAGTAACTCTTCCTTCCCAGGAACACCTTCCTCCTCCAATTATTCAGGGTCTTCTTTTTCTTATCTTCTCCCCACTCTCGTGTCTCTCATGCTTAAACTTGTATTTTCCTCCCACCCTGCCCCCACCCTCCCTACTCTACGCCTGCCTGTCAGGGTGATTAGCCTCGTCTGTCACGTCGCCTGGTAACGCTGCTAATGACAGTGGGCTAATTAGCTCCGTGCTGCAGGTCCAGCTGTCCACAAAGAGGAAGAGGACTGTCGTTGTGTTTAAGATATCTTCCATTCTAAGTGCATTTCTTTAGTATTATTGTGATTCTACATGGAAGGACTGCTGAACTCTGAGGTATTTAGTTGGCACTCTGAAGTTGTTGCATCCATAGATGATATTATCTGAAAAAGACATAGATTGGCCATTCTGTGTGACCCAGTGACAGATAAATACATGCTGTCTTTCCGCTTTGCAAAACAGCATCACCAGTACACAGACAATCTCATTCTACCTCCTAACTCACTGCAGCAGGGTGGAGAAATGGGCCCTTCAGAGATAAATGAGTTATCTGCAGATCACACTGAGTCTGGCCTCGGTCCGCTGCGTCCTGCGCCATCAAGTCTGTGGAGTAAATGCTGACGTATCTCCAGGGGGAGCATCGCGTATCCGTCTGTCATGTGTGTCAAAACACAAAGTTTTTGTAAAGTTCTTGATCTAATGAGTACTAAAGATTTTTAAAAGTGCTCCAGTGGATCTTTTTATCCAGCAGCTGTGACGCGGGCTGCAACGTTACTGACCATCAAAGAAAATGCACTTGTTTTTGCCTCTGACAGACTGACGTTGTTAGTTGTTGTGTCTGGAAACATTAAGAAAAGGATCTTGGCAGAGAGAAACCTTGGTCACCTTTTTTTTTTTTAAGTGGTTTAAGCAGACACAGCCACCCTGTTGTTCTTCCCAAATCCACCAGGAGCAGTAATGTGATGTTAATCTTGATACGCTCCTCATTCACGCTCCATAAACACATTAAAACCCTATAAAACCGTCCTCAAGTGGCTGAAGTGAATATTACTGCAGCAAAGTAGGAAGTCGTATGGAGACATAAGTAAGAGTGGAAATCTGCAGAATGAGGAGGACGGGGTGGAAGGTTGAGCTCAACAAGTTCAGGATTTTAGACCAGGAGAGTTTGTGTCATGTGAGAAACCAAAATTAAATGCTATGATAAGTTACGTCATGGGTTTTTTTTTTTGTTTTTTTTAAGCCAGACTACAGTGTTTTCCTAAACCTAACCAGACTGTGGATTCTGACAGAGAAGTTCAGACTAATCCGTTCTTTATGTTGCAACTTTACTTGAATTTCCTCTTTCTCTCATCACAATGCTGTGCTTATGGTCTGGCTAGATTTGTGCACAAAACCGTCTTGATCAGGGTGAAGAAAACACGATGTTTTGGCTGAAGACACAATGGCCCGACCAAGTTTGTTCTCGTGTACGCAGATATTTTCTAAAATGTGGTCAGATTTGTATTCATGTTTCTTTTAATAGATGAAGGAAAATATCTGTTTTAAAGATTTATCTGGACATGTGTTGACCCTGCATTAGGATTGTAAATCGACCGCACGTCTCCAGCATTTTGAGCTGACAGATTAGTTTACAGTTTGTGGACAGAGCTGCCACACACACACTGGAAGCAGTTTGAATCCAGGTCTTCATCGCAGCATGTTGAGACTATTAAGAAACCCTAGCTGGTACTGGAAGGAAAAGCAGGCTAAAGTATTTACCTTTCATCACAATGTTTTTCGAGCTGACGGAGCCACTGGCCAGTCGGTTTAATCAGACTTGCGTACCGTGCAGCACGCCAGCCCGCAGCTCTGAGTGTTAAATTTATTAATTCTTCTGTTTCAGGTCCATTTACATTTCATCCATTTTTATCTCTTTCTCTCCATAGTTCCTATTTCCTGTTTCTTCTCCCAGGTTGTTTGTGGGATACACTGTGATCGTCCTGTTTGGCCCTGAAGCAGAAAAAGACACTCCAACTGAACCAATAAAAGGAAAGAGAGCGGAGCCTTGTCCACTCCACATAATTACCGATACCACATCATTCCAGGCGTTCTTTTATCTTTGAACAAAACAGCCAGGAGACAGAGGATAAATATAGAAACACGGCAGAAATATGTGAAATGAAATGGAAGGATGATCACAAGGACAGGGGCATGATGGGAAGAGAGGCGCGGTGGAGAACAGGAGAAGGACAAAGAAGAAGAAGAAGGTGTTGTTTGAAGCGTAGCTAATCGATTCTGACGAGCGGCTCTTTGTTCCTGCTGCTGAACAAGTCTGATCTGATCGTGATCATAATCATTTACAAAAGACCTATTCATGATGTATAGATTGTACAGCTGTAAAAATCATTACAGACATTTTGAACACATTCTTCTTTGTTACACCTGCAAGAAATGAGGTTTAGAGAATTTGGTGGCTTGTTTACAACATTTGACCGTCTGTCTGCGTGTGTTTCTTCAGCCTTTCCTCCAGCTGCAAAAGTTTATGTTGAATGTGTAAAACTGTGGTAGAAAACAGCAATAAAATTAAATCTGAAAATAAAACACTTCTTCTGTTTTTGTATCTACGCTGTGGAGAATGTAGATGACCTGTATAAGTGGTGCAGATCTGGACCACTTGAATTCGCCTCACACCACAGAGAATATTCCAAATATGAGAAAGTAGTTTTTGCCATCAATTTGATGAAATCACTAATTCATGCAACTTTAAAAATTCATACAAGTGGTCCCTCTAAGGCTTAAGATGTGTGGTTGCAGTTAGATAACGATTATGGTTGTAGCAAATAAATATATATTTTTAAAAAAGTTTTGGAAAGATCTGGAGACCAACACGTCTGATTTAAGGATTGTGTGAAGTGTGATGCACAGTTCTCCTGTGAGGAAGCTGAATCAACGGCTGTCACGCCATTTATTTTCCGCACAGCTACACTGACAACACACTGCTTCCAGCTGTGGATCATTGGCATATAATTGTGTGCTGCAGAAACGTCCATTAAGCATGTAAATCCGAGGATGATGAGCGGAAATGAGCAATGGACCATATTGATTACCGGTGGTAGGGGATGTCATGCTGACCTTTTTTTAAATTCAAGGAATTGCTCATGAATCTTCTTGCAAAGACGACACCCAGAAGACATTAAACGTGGGTTTAGGACTGAGACATCTCGCATCTTTCTGATTCCTCTGTTGTGAGTTGCACATGCCCAATACTGATCAGGCAGCCAGACAGGATAATGAAATGTTTGTTATTTTTTAAATATCTTTTTACTTAAATCTGTCTGTCCAGTTCAGCGCTGACAGAACGATGTTTGAATGCTGCTTGAACAGAGATGGATGGAGAACAACGTTGTACCATCAGGGCATCAAAATTCACCCATTAATGCAACCAGCAGATCTGTCAGCTCTTCCTCCTGAGCCGCCGCTGTCGCCGCTGCCCTGCACTGCTGAAATGTGCATGTGCCAATTTCAAGGATGCCCCGTGGGCAACACTTGAATCCGGTGCTTGTTCCAAAGAGAAGCTTGATGTGTGACCGGGCTCTGCAGACACGAATACCTAGAGACTCAGTAACGCTGCTCTGAATCTGCTCACGGTGGCTGCAGTGAGTGACAGAAAGCACTGAGCAGCCAGACTGAGGCCATTAACTGGCTGCACAGAATCCACGCTATGTATCAAAATGACATCTGGCTGGCTCGCCAACTGGCTTCACATGTTTGGGCAAAATTATAATGGCCAGTAAAACTATTACACTGGTTTAATTCTCCTCGCTATTCTGGCTTTGGGTAGTACTTTCCAATTATTACTGTATTAAATTCAAATTGTCATCTTTTCTCATGAGTCACTTTGATTTAGTAAAGTGTATCTCATCATATAATCTGGTGATATTTTGCATAATTTGCCATTTTCTGTTTCCAAATTTCCTGTGGCTGTCAGAAATTAATTGACGTGCGTAGATTCTTGTTACCGCCTGCTGGCAACGAGTTCGACAAACACACACACACACACACACACACACACACACACACACACACACACACACACACACTTAGTCGCTCCATCTGCTTATTCAGTGAATCTTTCACACATTTTGGCTTTATTCATTCTGTCTCTCGCTCACTGACTCTATCATCATCCTGTAACCTGCCTTTCTAAAGCATTACAACTCGATATTCGATAATGCAGATGATTAATTTAGTTCACTGTTGTTTCTTTCAGTGCTTTCTGTTGTTGGTTTTGATCTGGCAGTCCTATTATAGTGCATTAATGTTAATTAGTCCTTAATTGAAGCTTGAATCTTGTCTAGGCTGTTAACATGCTCCTGTTATGTATCGAGAGCTGATCTGCTTTGTTGTTTAAACAAACCAACTTGTTGAAGTAGACAGTCTCTGTCCTAATGATGACAAGTCTGCACAAACTCACAGGCTACAACAAAGTATTTAGCGTTAAGTTATGTAATATTCAGTTACCTGCAGTATTTCCAGTCCTTTGTGGTAAAGAGGTTAGTTATCTTTAATAAATGATGTGGTCTACTGAAGCGGTGACTGTGTGGACTTTCCTTCTGTTATGGCATAACATCATGATTAATGTACATCTTTAAAACTACTCCTTAACTCCAAATTTCCCCTTTGCAGCCCAGTGTCTCCCTGTTCTCCTGCTCAATCCGATCTCCATCGCTCCCGTATTCTTTCTCAGCATCCGTGACTGAGTGCTGCGTTCAGCCTGCTGACCACAGTACATAAAGAAACAGCGGGCCGTCGAGGCAGCCTTTAAAAAAACCACCTACCCGACTGTATGAAAGAGATTGAGACTTAAATGTGTTGATGAAGGTGCTCAGTCATGGCAAATCTAAGTGTTGTATCGTAGGCAACTGGACTTGTTTCAGTGGAGGCAGCCTGAGACATTATATACCACCCACCTACAACATAGTAGAGCTCTCTCCACAGACAGCTTAGCAACCATTCACACCCGGGCTGACCTAGCCCTAGAAACCCACGTGAAGGCAGGCCGAGTCAACGATCCACAAGGGTCCTCGACGACTCTGCAGGGACACTCCCACACATAGTTTAAAAGCCTGCAACTCCCCTCCAGTTAGCCAGAAAAGAAAAAGCCTCTCAGATGAGTCCAGCTGACTGCGATACAGCACTAACATGAGACTTAAATAATTCCAGTGTGTGAAAATGCTCACAATATATTTCTAGGAGTTGTGTGTTCAAGTTATCCTTGAGAAATGTTCTTCGAAGTGAAGACTGAAGTTGTGTAGCGCTCCGTGCTAACAGTCTTTCAGTTACTGCTGTAGTGAAAGGGCTGTGCTACTGCTTCTTGCAGAACAAAAGCGTGCATGTTGTTGTGCTCTCTGAGAGGCGAACTCTGGAGAAACAAAGTCTTTTTGACCTTCAGGATTAATTCTTAACTATAAACTTGAGATTGAGGTGTTTCAGTGCTAGGACACTCTTTCATCATTCTCTCGCCGTCTTCTGAATTAATTTGCTGCTTTGGCCTCAGTATTTTGTTTTACCAAACGTTGTACAACATCCTCTAATATCGTCATTAAACCGTGAAAGAAAAGTCTCTTATTCAAAGCGCTGATGGGTCAAAGTGCTGCTGGATACGATCGCGGGTAGTAATGAGGGTACAGGAGATGAAACACAGGGATTAATTTGTTTGGCTGTCTGTTATCTCTGTCTTACTCTCCTCCTGTTTCCTGACATTTCCACCTCCACTTGTTCAACTCCCATGTCTGTCTGGGTGACTTCCTAATACACTATAATTGGGTTTTGTTGAGTTTAACCTGTTTTTATCTCCTTTTTCATCCTTCATCCTGCTGTTCTTTCCCTCCGTGTTGAGTCATCTTTTCATTCACCTCTTCTTATTTCTCTTTTTTTGTTTTTAATCTGCTAATGGAGTTTTGGGCTGCTGCACTTTAATCACTGCTCTGTTACCTCTATTCAACATTCTGTGCATCTTCTCGTATCTACGCGGTCAAACTCAGTAGACATTCCCACCGCAGTAGAAATCAGCTGGATGCTTGTCAACCCTGGGTGACGTGAGAGGAATCTGAAAAGAAGACGAGGCTTGCTGCACGCCAAAGACTCCAGACCGACTTAAAACTACTTGTTATTAATTCATACATTAGTTGGAAACGGAAGCGTGAGCAGCATGTCTAGTCTTCGCTTCACCCAGCTCACTCGTTAATTTGAGCGTATAAATCAGAGGTGTGATCTGTTTGTCAGCTAAGATGTCATTTCAACTTGTGATTCCTGTATGGAATGAATGTATGTGATGTTTTGGTAGATGCTGACAAACGACCCATGCAAACGTACCCAGAAACAACGTGGCGGTTGCAGACCTTGGACTTGTGGTTTCAGTTTGGTTAGTGGTTGAGCAAGAAAACTAGTTGATAAAGGTTTCAGAAACAGTTTGGGCTCAAAAAACTTGAAACCGTGACTTCTGGTGTCACACTGGACATCAACTCTTCCTCCTTACAGCTGTAATAACTATTACATCCGCGATAGGTTGTGTTTTTCAGAGGACAGGCTCTAAAGTCCAGGGAGGGAGGACAAGTTTTTGATTTGGGGGGAACTGTCCTGTGAATTTTCACATCTCAGAGGTTTTATATGCTATTCTGATTTCCATCGACAGTCAAAACATACAAAATAAGACATTTTTAGTGAGAAATTCTCTCTGAAAGCGGTTGAGATCTGGGTCTAATGAGTCCATCTGCTCAGCTGTGATTACTCCAGCCGACGACCTGAACCACGTCGCTGGCTGACCTGCAGGTTAGTTTGAACACACTGTTCACAATCATTGATACTTCAATCAACTTTTTTTGTTTTCCAAGCCCTTCATGTTACTTCACTTAATTTGTTTTTTCTTTTTTTTAAGAGTCAATCCGATATCTTTCGCTCTGGGAAAGCTCCTCGTGCATGTCATCAGTGTTGGCTGCATATCAGTTGCTCTCTCTCCCCTTTTTATCCGCTGCCTCTCTCCTCTCTGTCGGTGGGCGCTCGCTCGAAGTGTGTTTGAAAATTGGCACTAGAGGCGCCTCGACGCAGCCCGGTCACAAAGCAGGCGTCGCTGAAATGGGCCTGTATTCAGAATGTGATACCACCAATGACGAGTGTACTACCTGGCCGTTTAATAAAGTTGAATGCTAAGACTTGTGAGGGATGGGAAATGAATACTAGTTTATACTCAAATGATGGAAATTTCTAAAATGCCTGTTGGAAGTAAAAAAGTAGGTCACTACAAAAGTTTTCAATGCTGCAAATATAAAAACTGACTTCAGCAGACAGATGGATCAATCAAAGACTGGCTCAGACGAAAGCAGAAAATTGCCAAAGCGAAACTACGAATGGATTAGAAAACAAAATCATCAACCTCCAGACAAAAGAGAACGGGTCCAACAGGAGGAAACATATTTGAGTTAATGGATTCTGTATCCAGAGAGCCTCCCTCTCCTACCTCTTCAATATCTGAATGTGATTTGTCTCCACCTGGAAATTACCAATCACTGTCCGACCGTCTGCCTTTTGGACGTTTTGACATTTCTGCACACTGCAGCCTTGCAGCCTCGTGGCTCTCAGAGTCCCCGTCGGTCCCCCAACCTGATTTTCAGCCATCGTTGTACGACATCAGAGGGGGTTTCGGCCGGCCTGTGATTTGATTTGGATCCTTGGGAGAGGAGCGAGTGATAACACAGTACTTTTTTTTGTAAGAGCAGCAATTACATTTGGATCGAAGGGCAATAAAACCGAATACTTTTCTAAAGCCCCGACTCTTGGCTGTGGCTTCAGGAGCAGGAAAGAAATCATCCCCTGCAGCACAATGCTTCACCGCTGTGTATTTATGTTGTTGAGGCTGTGAATCCTTTAAGTTATCTTGATTCTTGGTGGTTCTATATTTCTTTAACCTCTAACAATCCATCAGTTCACTTGAAAGTTTCAACCCTGCAGGGCTTCTAAACTTTTCTTACCTTTTGTCTTTTATACTTTCTATTATCTCTCGTCCTCGTCAGCTCGTCCCCTACACCGATGTTACTATACCGTTTCATTTAGATGAAAGACTCTTGCCCAGGGACTAAGGCACATACAATCCATCCTCTCCATTCCCTGGTACAAGATTAAAGAGGGTAATTTACAACACACCCTCGAACTTTAACGACAGGTCGATTGCCAATGACTCCCGTGACCGTTTTTAAAATACCAGCAACAGGGTCTTCTGTTTCATATGCAACTTTCTTGGCTGAATACAGATGTGCTCCTGCAGGCTTAACGGAGGGTTAAAATGCTCCTCATCACCAGCCCCTTAGGAAACAAGGAACTTCAACATGAATGGATTGATTTTAAAGGCCATTTTGCTCTTTTTATCTCTCTCCTGTCATTGCAGGTCTGGCCAAAATGCACCATTTATGTGGCACAATCCTTTCAGGCGACTCTGCAATAAAAATACATAGAAGCAGGCCAACAGAGCAAATCGATATCTGCCGGACTGTTATTATGTGGTTGGTGTTTTATTTATTTATTTTTTGGGGGGGGAAAGTGATGCTTGTTGAAAGAGAAAATCTGTTGAAATGCTGAAATATCGCAAAGAACAAAGACGTAGATCTGGAGGTCATGTGGCGACGTGAGCGGAGGAAGCTTTGAATTTATGACTCTGCGTCGGAGGTTTGGTCACAGGATGCGATTTACAATTAGGATGGAGGGGAAAAAGAGCTAGATGGAAAACAGAGGAGTAAAGCTGCAGGTAATGGACTGACATTTGGATGTACACTCAGTCCAGGTACGTCCAGCTCGGAGTGAATGAGGCCCGACGGCCTGTTCTAACTGTCCTGCAGTGTGAAGAGCATGTTGAAGGAGAGTGATTTTCTTAATGTGTTTTGGATTTCAGCAGGCTCAGTTGGTCTGGTTTGTGTTGCTGTGAGTCTTCCAAGATTCTCCCAAGCCAATACACTTTAACTGTAATGTAAATATAGTAATTATCAAGCCTTAATGTGTTGATGTGCAGGCCATCAAATACAGCCCATCCTCACAATGAACAATGAAAATAAAGGTTGACGTGTTGAAATAGCTTATTACGACTTCCTGTTGAGCAGTGACCTTTGAGTGGTTGTAGTAACAATCATATCAATAAAGTAAACCAAGCAAAGTAATATGAAGTGTCACAAGTCTGCAAACCAGCACATGACCGCTGTTCATGTTCCAGCGTGAAAGCAAAAGTGAGTTATTTTCACTTAATATGGAGGTGATTGAGTTGCATCCCGTACGTTTTCATAACAGAAGCCACATGAGTAATGTTTGTATGTTTGTAGCTGAAGCAACATAAGTACCAGACCACATAAGCACAGCTGCGTCCCCACAGAAAAATGAAAATTTTATAATTTTGGACGCGCACCCTCAATTTCCCAATTTGTCCTCTGCTCGACTGTTCACTGCAAAAATCGAGGGAAAGAGGAGAGTAATAATAAACAGGGAGCACTGAAAGCATGAAACAGAGGCACCTGGATGATGGCGGCACAGGATGAGGGAGGATGAACAGCAGCAGCAGCAGCAGCAGCAGCAGCAGCAGCAGCGTGACATGTGGGACTGCCCATCAGTCATTTCACACCGACAGAAGCGATGAGCTAGAAGTGTTTTTCCTTCCACTCTCTGACAGGTGAATGGGAGAGGAGAAAGATAAGATGGGGGGATATATATATATATATATATATATATATATATATATATATATATATATATATATATATATATATTATACATTTATTTTTTTTTCTCCTTCCTTCCTTGTACAATAGGAGGCTCAGCCCAGTTTCAGTGGTGAAAGAGCCCCTTGCAGTGTTCTTGGTGAAGTAGTGTTATTAGGACAGCAGGCTGCAGTAATAGCTCTTCATCATTCAAACAGAGATGGGCTCAATTTTAAACAACCCACCTTCACCGGGCCGGCTCTTCTTTTTCTTCTTCTTCTTCTTCTCCATTCCAAGATGTTTTACCTTATACGAACTAAAAAGGGAAAGAAAATCTGTTTGACAAATTTTGCTTTTTTCTCTCGTTCTTCTATATACACACCAACTGTAACACTAACATTTGGTTTAAACATATTGTTTAAAATCTGACAGACGTGGGTAACACTTGCATGTTTTCACTGAGACGTCAGTGAGGAATGTGTGAGACGATGCTTTTCTTTATCATCATCTCCGCTTTGTCTCTCATCTGTCACGAGAGGAGATGACAAGACGCGCTCAGCCACGCTGCTAATGAACTCATCTGTTAACAAGTCTGAACTACAAACAGAATATACGCAAACCTTCTCTTGAACCATCTTTCATCCGCTTGGCGTTTGTGTATTACACGCCGCTGTCTGGCTCCTGCCTGTTTACCGCCTGGAGTGGATTCTGCCCTCGCTTTTACCTTTTATGTCTTATTTTAGTCTTGAGGTTGCGTTCTTTTCGTTGGGCTGCCTTTGAGACAGAGATTTATTCTCACAGTGGGTTTAAGGTAAAATAACATTTGGGCCCTTGAGTCAACTAAATGGATTTTATATCCTCAACGCTCTGTTTTTGTCGTGTATCTCAGATTTTTTGTTCATTTTTTTGTTTGCTGTGAGTTAAAGAGCCAGCCAGAACAATCCCCATATTTCACTAATACACTTAGAAAAGACGTATGCCTGTATAAGTCTGTGAAGAGCCATCGTCTACCCAAAACGGTACTAATGGACCAAAATACACAGAGTTCTAGCTGTTTCCACCTCCATTAGTGAAGGTTATCACAACAAAACACCAAACAAACCATGAAACAGGATAAAAACATGAGGATAAAATGGAAAACATGACGACATGAGGATGCACCGCCTGCACAAGTTCACCGCACTGACACACGAGAGTCCTTGTTTTTGTTGAACGTGTTGCTAAGACAGATGATGATTCAAGAGCTCAAAGGGAGACGCGTGGTTTACGTGTGTCTGGTCAAACAGATATGAGTTACAAGCTGGAACACTAAACAGGATCTATGAGGAATGTCACTGCAGTTGCAGCTGCAGCTGTTAGCAGGTCCTTCTGTGGTTGGTTCTGTGGTTCTGGTTTCTGTATGAATAAGCTCTATCAGCGCTAAAGAGGAAGTGTTTGTGCCGAGGTTGGTCAGCGCAAACCTGTTGTTGTGTCAAGGAGTAAACTTTTACAGGAGTCTGGGGTTATTGACTGGTAGCGAGCTGTCTAGACAGACACAACCTGCTGCACCTGAATACAAAATCACCCAGTTTGCTTTTCATACTCCCTCATTTGTCTTCAGCCACCATCCTTCATCTGCAGTGACAGTGCGAGAAGAGCAGTGGGGATGTGGAGTTGCATGCAGACACTGGGTGAGGTACTGTGATGCATTTAAATTACTCTGATTGATAAAGACCAATCGATCCACTCAATGTTCTGGTCACAGGTACCTGCAGGTATCTTTGCAGACTTGCCGCGCAGAGCAATTGGATCAGGACCACACGAGCAGCAGCTGAATCAAAACAGTATGAAAACCAAACCATCTTCAACCTGCATGAGCTGTCCTGCGATGAGAAGTTAAAATACCTGCTGTGGACGAGGCTTGTTTAGAGATTCCAGCCGGCGCTGAGAGGGGAACTGTCAGTCCGTCCGACGAATGCGACTGGGGAAGCTCTCAATCAAGCAAATTCCGAGAACACCCGGTTTGATTAGGCAATGCAGGCGGCTTTAAAGGCTGCCAGGTTTTTGTGACCAGCATAGTGGTAAATTCAAAAATGGAAGGAAAAAAAGAAAACCTGTGTTGAAACAGACGTCGGGGGGGAAATGAAACAAAGTGGAAGTTAACAGTCTGCACTTCACACGGCTATATGAAACATCAGCGGATCATTTTTTGCTGTGCAGCTGACGCCGAAAGTGGATGTTGACTTACAGTAAATCTTTTTCACCTGTTAGGAAAGGCCCTGAACTTCAATCATGAGTGCATCCTTCACTTTAGCATTTCCATTTAAGCACTTCAGTGAAAATCGGCATCATAACTGTCATTAGAGCTCCTCTCTGAAGCCACGCAGGACTCGCCATGAGTCATCTCCCCAGCTGCAGTTCACCAGACCTCCGTGATTTATAACAACTCATACGCTGACCTGTGAAGACTTTCATAATGTCCCTCTGGTTCAGTGAGTACAGAACGTACATCACAGGGATTTCATAAGCACAAACTAAATGCACGAAAATCTGACTCCATCCTGAGAGCAGCTCCACTCGACAACCTTCTTTTCACATGAATTCCCTTCAACTTGTCTTCTGCTCTGCTTTCTTTTTCTCTCCTCTGCTTCTCCAGAGTGATCTTATTAAAACATTTTTATATTAAATAGTGAAGTCATGGGTCAGAATGTCGACATACTGCAATTACTTCACCCTGACTGTGGCTGTCTCCCTGAGCGCACAGCCTCCAGCTCAGTAGGGCTACGAAATTCAGCACTTGCATCTCCACGTTAGCATACGAGATTGAGACGAGGCGACATCACTGTTCCAGCCAGTTTGTCCCCACAAGTGTTAGTGTTTGTGGGAAAACCTCGGGGACGATTCCATTCATGACAGTAGAGGACAAAACTCAGTTCCTTTATGTACCACTGGAAATCTGCCCCAAACAAAAGGAATCAAAGTCAGCTCTCGTTCACCATCTTGTGTCTGAAGCGGCGAGTCGATACTATCTGTGAGCGACTGCAGCGACTGGCTGCTTTCATCGCCGGTGTCCTGGTGGAATTGTGCCTTTTGCTTTGCTGCAAAGTGACAAACATCTGATCCGGCTCTGTGTTACACTTTCATAGAGAGGTTTAGTTCGCAGTACTGACATCTGGAAATCAGTTCGCATTTTTGTACGTTACGTTACCTAAAAGTCTGAAAGGGTTTTTTTAAATTGGTTTTGAGATAAAGGCCTGAAATAAGGTGCGTGGTTACTGCGGTCTTAAGAAATTCAGACGTTTTGTTCTGCAATATAAAGTACGTCCTGAAATGTCAAGTGTCTAAGTGAGACTAGAGAGGTTGTCATGGATTTTAAACATCAACATGCCAAACACAGAGACTCACCTTCTCACTCGTCCCGTCTTTACAGGCCCACTTTAGTTACAAATGATTCTAACTTTGACTTCACGACTTGCACATTGATCAGTTTATGTAAAACGTGTGCTGTGTTGTTGAGATGTGTCTGAAATCTGTCATTTTACTCCAGGTAATGATGTTTATGTTCAGACATGTTTGTCCACGCGCTTCCTCAAAAGGCAAACCGAAAGACAGACGTGAATAAAACTGGAACAGATGACCTCACACATGAACAATGAGGAAATATACTGAACATCTACATATGTACGTCTACATGTCAGTAACGAACAATATGTGTGTGTTTAGCAGATTGCTTCAGAACAGTGTGAACAGGGAGTAATATTGCGGAGATGAGCGGTGGAGAGAGCTTCAGCCCGGTTTGCTCGTTCACTGTCCCCGAGTGAAGACAAAATTCACCTGCTACTGTCTGGAAAAATGGCGTCTGGCGTCTGTGGCGACCGGCCTCTTTCATGTCTGTGAATATGAAGTCCCGATGGGCTTGGCAGCGTCCAACTGTTTATCAGAAGAGGCTTTTTGAAGTGTTCAGGACTCAGAGCTACATAAGCGACACCCTGAATCTGAAGAGAACTCATAAACACAAGACAACTTACAGAGCTGAGCTGGGTTATCTCGCTTTATCCATATCTACATTTGAAAAGGCGTCGCAGCGCCTCGTCTCCACCAGGATCTGTACCTGGCAGTAAACAGCTGTAAGGCCAAAGTCTTATCTGCTTAATGCTGGAGCCTTTTCCTCCAGCCTTGTTATCAGGGTAAACACAGCTGCAGCTAATAAAAACTGAATGATAGATGGGTTCCAATAATCTGTAGATGATAATAACTAAGCACTAACATTACGTTTTATTGGCAGTTGCTTTGCTACAGTACCGAAGTCAAACTCGCCTTCAATTAAATTTTAGTAGCAGCAGCTGTGTTTACTCTGCTTTCAATCTCCAGTGTGAAAGCACCAGTGTTTCCCATTAGGACAGGAACATGTAATAAACACATAAAAAAGTTTGCTTGGTTTTTTCAGTGAAGACAAAGCACTTGTTGGACAATCGCCCCTCGCTGCTACCAAGTGGTACTGCAGGACAGGACGAGCAGGAGCTAGCTGGTTAGGATGCTAACACACGGTGGACGTCTCTGATAGAACATCAACACTGTTGTTTCCTCTCAGTCTCAACTAATAATCCAGCCGTGTTGCTCTTTTGTGAAGTGAAACTCTCGCCACAATCAACCGAGGCTTTATTTGTGAATGTATGTGAGACGAAAGAGGCACTTTTAAGATTTACTGTAGTTCCATTTTCAGGCAAGCTCATTTTTCAATGGGAGTGCTACGGGCACTTTTACGATAGCATCAAAATCTCTATTTTTAAAACAGTAAGAAGGCTCGACACAACATGAAACTTTAAACACTTTAAGCTGCAGGTTGCACCTTGAGAATCATGGTTAACTTTCCCCCCCAGAAAGTTTTTTTTTTATGTCCACAGGCTGAGTGCATTTTACTTTGAGCCAGATATTTTCTATCTCAGGTGTTCATCGTGTACCGAGGATTCGACCGGGAAGAATTTCACGCTGATCCGAGCTGAAACAGTGCTCGTCCTGTCAATCAGGTAAAAAAACTGTCTCTGGGAAGAACGGAAGTATGAACATCGGGAACCAGCGGTGCCAGAAAAAGCTTCTCCCAATGTGTTATACTATCATTCAGCGTGGAAGAATAAATGGTGAGGGATTTAAATATTTACCTACACAAATAGCTCAGGTTTCTGCATCAGGATGCCTCATTATTGCTGTAACAACATGGTAAATCCATAACGATGTTGCTGTTCCCACCCACACAATGTCAGTTCTCATGTGACTCTTGTTTTCCTGCAGGCAGCAGTCTCCCCAGGTCTCTCACATTTTATTTCTTTTTTTTGTTAACTTGCGACAGTTCATGTTGAAATCACATTTGCTCTGAAATGTCACTTACAGCTTTCGAGGTAAGGTTTTGCTGTGATGTCTGTAAAAGATCCAACAATTTATAAAATACAAAAACGGTTTTGTGCATGATAGAATGATAAGGATGGCTAAATATATGGACGATGACAGAGATGGAAAACGAACTGCTTCAAAATACCAGATGACAGTTGTGATGGAAGAAATCTCATTATTTAAGAAGTGCCACTATTTCAGGGCAGTATTGCCATTTTATCGGTGAAATGACATAAAGGCTGTAGGGGAAGACGATGCCACAGCTTCCATGACAACCGCGGTTTCATTTTCCCTAATGATGGCTTGACATCGCTTCCCGCTGCCTCCACACCAAAGGACCCTCTCACCGTGAACTCTCGTAACAGGGAGGGCAATCTGTTACGCTGTGTGTGTGTGTGTGTGTGTGTTGCAGTGTGTGTGATGGCGGCGGGTGACAAGTGGAAGACGTTTCCATACGTCCGCTCCTGTGAAAGAGTTCTTATGACCCCTAAATCCTCTTCAGATTGGCTCTCTGATCTGCAACAAGTGATGCCAGATAGCTGACGTGTGCTCGGAGACGGACAGTCGATCTAACAAAGATCTGTTTTCCCTACATACGAACTTCTGATAGAAATAAAATGTTCAAGTCCTTTATGTAAACACTTTTCTCCCTTTTGCCGACTGTAAATGTATTTCAGCAGCAGCTTCATCCTCCTCAGAGACACAGTGGAATAATTCAGCTCGCAGCCGTGTCACTGTGCGTCTGCCTGCACACCGTCTGCAATATTCAGCCGCCACTGGAGCGAACGCGTTCCGGGGATTTTCACAGTGGTGAATATTCACTGACGTGCAGAAACAGTGTGTGTGCATGATTTTACCCAGCATGTCGTTCAGATCTCAGGGACACTGATGTTGCTGTTTTTTTTGTTTTTTCACAAAACACTGTAAAGAAATAGAAAACTCTCGCCATCAATTTATATCCACGTATTCAGGATGTTTCTGAGGCTGCTACAGAGAAAAAGACAAAAAGCCAACCTCCAGGACAAAGGACATCATTTGCACAAGGGATCAGGTGAACGTGGCCTTTTCTGAATCCTGCTGTCAGCCTGAACTTCACTTGTAAAGTTAAATTTGTTCACCTAAATCTCTCTAAATGACATGACCTTCTGGCCAGCTGTCTAAAATTCAGATGAGGGAAAAGAGGACGTGATTAAAAACGCTGGTTTGCCTAACTGAGTCCCTCTGCTCTGTCTGGGGTGTTTAAGAAGCATTGTTTGACAAATCCTATAATTTATATTGATTTATGTGCTTGAATGTGGTAAATAGCAAGCGCAATCCACACACAATTATTTCATTTGACCTTTTTTTCAAATTAAAATAACACATTTTATTGTGTTTTTTAACGAGGAAAGATTAAAAGTTCTGGTTTTATCAGTAGCATATATATATATATATATTCCTTCTGCTTATTTGAAAAAACAAGAATCTATGAATATGCAAAAAAACTAACTGACGCGAGATTTCCCCCAATGTGGTGTCATTGGAAAGTTCCATTCTGGGTCCGTGTGCTTTTTGCATATTGGACTATGACTGCTTGGGATGTCAGGAGAATGTGGGATCATCCTTCTAGTTTCAAACTCTGACATCTCATGTACAGAGTGATATGTAAAACATGCAAGTTACAAAGTATTTCTGAGAGGAGGAAACTTTCGGTTCAGTAAGTCTTATTCCAGAGGAACTTTTTTTCCCACAAAGGCTTCTCACAGGTCGACTAAATTCATGGGGATTTGTTGTGTCACAGAGTGTCACGCCGCTTTAGGTTTAACCGCCCTGATCCGTCTGTACAGCTCTGTCGCACACAGATTTCCCACAAACCCTGCAGCTCTCCTCCGGGTCTAAACTTCCATCTTGACGTCAAAGGTGCCGACCTGTTGTTCTCCGGTCCTGGAGGCTGCTCAGGTGTGGAGCTCGCTGCGATACACAGTGACTCACGAGGATGTCTGGTGTTTGTGATCTGCAGGGGGGTCTAATCCGGTCCAACATGAATACAAACACACACCGACCTGACTGTTAGTTCAACCTTTTTTTTAAAAATTCTTTATATATTTATATTTTCTTTGACCGGAGAGTTTTTCTTCATCCACTCTGACTAATAATCAGCACTAAGTTATCATTAATTTACTGTTAATACTGAGTATTATCAGATGTCTTTCCTTTAAAGCCAGGATATCAGTTTGCGAAGAAGCATCAAGAAGAAAATGCTTGTTAGAAAAGTTGCTATAAAATGTTGGGAAACTGCCGAATTTAACTGTTTTTTAATCGTCACCTTTATTAAAACTGTAAATAACAACATGATGAAAAAAGTTACGAAACTCAATTTGTGTTTGATCCAACCTGATTCTTTTCATGAGCACGTACACATACACAACCTTGGCCGCTTTCCTTTCCTCATTCTCTCTCTCGTCCCATTTTATCTTAATTGTTGAGCGCTAACACGACTGCTAAGAAAGCAAACGAGCTCAGATATCTCTGGTGACAGGAAAGCTTTGTTCAATTGTGTTAATGTGTGAGTGTGGGAGGAAACAAAGAATTGCATGTGTGAGGTGATGACAGAACAGAACATTTTCACTGCAGTGACTGTCACAAAAAAAGTTTTTTACTCAACTTGTAGCCGATGTTTTTATGCCTTCACATAAGAAGTTAATCTTTGAATGAATACAGGTTGAATTAAAGGAAAGTACAGTAATAAACACACTTAGTTACATTCCATCGCTGGTGTCACTCATCTGAGAGGAATTGGCAATCAAGTAGCTTATTTTTATAATATCCATTTACCATCAAAATAATCACTCTTTATGTGTGTTTTAACTGATTCTACATCAATTTATTTCCATTACTTCACCTGCTGGCACTGAAAATAATGTGAAATCTGATAATTATATATAAATAAAGGAAACAATTATTTCTGTTGTTTGTCGACCAAGTTGCATCTTCATCGTTCAGAGTGTTTTGCTTGTTGACAGACATTCGCAGACGTCAGCGAGGCTGCCGGCAGCACCGAAATAAAAACAGGACGACACAGACGGGAGAGGAGGCTGTGTGCTGAGAAACGGTGGCAAATTGGAGCTGAAACAGACGAGCAGGCAGAACCGGCACCACAACAGAAACATGGCAACAGTAATGATCAGACAAACAAACCCCTAATTTATAGTGGGGAGCGTAATGACTGTATGCTGCAGGAAGTGCTAATGGTCAGGAAACTAGTGGATGGGTGTGTGTTTTATTACACTATTATTATGAAGGAGAAAACAGTGTCTGAACAAATCAAATAGCCATTTGTGGCTGGTTGTTAAACTGATTGATAATAAGCCCAGAAAATATCATCTGGAGCCTCTAATTGTGAACGTCACCTGTCCTTTCTCAGGCCATCACCTTATGTAAGGTTACACACTACTGTTACACAAAATATGACTTCTTTCCTAAACCTAACTTAGTTCTCTTAAAGCCTGAACCTAACCAAACCACAACCATTAGACAACGTTAATAACAGTTGAGAATTCGTGACATCTTTTTGTCAGTGAGTTTTATTTTGAAAGTCCAACCTGAAAACCATTGAAGAGGCTGCCATGCCTGACGAACCGGCTTATTGAAACACGGCTAGTTAGAGTACAAACAGCGACTTATAGAAGCCTATACAAAGTTTTGTGTCATTGAATAATCTTAAAGGAAAGTATTTTTGTCGAAGTCAAATTTGCATTCAGAATACCTCATGCGGGAAAATGACCAATGATTGCTCGACGTGACAGCTCGACTGGCTATCAGAGATGCTGAAATGTTCCTGCAGAGAAAATTGGCCTATAATTTTTGAAATAGCGAGCTGTACGGAAGATGACGGTCCACTTGAAAGTGCACATTTTCAGCATGAACTTCTATGAGCCTTTTTAATTTGGAGAAATCTTCGGAGGACTTGAGTGTTGTTTTGGCTTCTCAGGGTGAGTCAGCAGTTGTGCATATGATATTGAAACAACAATCTTTTAGGTTTATAGGAAACACTTGTCAGTTAAGACATCATTTACTGTGAGTCGTGTCTCTCCCACTGATGAACATCCAATTTTGAGACTCCTTCAACTGGTTTCTATCAACTCCTGGGGGAAACATCTGGATCCTGTTCAGCAGCTGGTCTCTAACTGCATCGGTCTGCTGGTTGGTGCTGAGTCGTGGGTTTGAAGACGTTTTTTTGTTTTGCTTGTTCACACGTTGCCTGTACTGAACTATAAACTTCCTTGAAAATGAATCTACAGTATTTATAGGTTGTATTGCTGTGTGTCCAATGGGACAATTAATAACTCAACTTTTCCCACAACTTTTATGCAGATGACAACGCTCTTTCCGTCACATCTTACTGTGCAGCGAAGAGATCAGTACCTTCCTTCTGCAAGTCCACATATAGATATTTTAACATTTAGCCTAAAGGTTCAAATTATTTTTTAGGTCAAAGTAACAAAACCACCAGTCTTCAGTACTTAATCACAGCAATGCTTTAAGCCAAACACGAGCATTGGTATCATGCCCATAATGACCTAATTAACATTTTACAATGTTTGCCATCTTGGTTTAGGGAGTTAGCATGCTAACATTTGCTATATCTTCAGTTGAGGCTCACTGGAAACTTATTAGTTTAACAAGTATTGGACAAATATCAATTTTGAGCTGATGGCAGTAAATGAAGAGTTAAAGGAGAAGTACCAAATTCCATTCCATGGAAATCTATCCAGTAGTTTACAAGATATTTACAGAAAATTTCCATAATTTGCACAAAAATAAAATGATTTAATTTATTATTTAGTTAAGTTAAACTCTTTACTTCTACGGGACAGTTTAATCTATATAAAACTGTCATTTAATAAGTTCATTATTCATAAAATTCAATGCAAAGGTGTTAGTAAGCTTCTTTTGTCTGTGATATCTTAATTGCAGCAGTAACTGTGTTTGTCAGATGAAGTAAAGGTAGCATGAAGATTAATAATTCAGTGATAACTTCTTTATTACATCCCATCTCTGGGACTATTTTACATTTTTTTTCCTAATCTATATCCATTTATGTTGATTTTTCATCAAGCCTGATTAATACATAAGTGATTTAATACGAGTAGAGAAAAATCATTACATGCAGAAATAATTAAATGTCAGTCAAATGTTTTCCAATGAAAAATTAACTACTTTTCTTTATTAATATTATATTTTGACATTATCATTAAAACCCCCCTCTGTCACCTCAACCTTATCAATTAAACACACTGTTGGAAACGTTCACTGACTGCTGGCTTCTGTTGGAAAACACATTAACTGTCTGTCCAAATAGGATTTGGAACCGTACAGAATGTGTTTTTAGCGACAACACTTTTGTCATGTTAGTTAAAAATTAAAAAGTTAAAGGTCTACCAGTGTTTGCTCAGCTCACATGTCACATTATGTATGTAAACACAAACTCCAAGGCTGCAAATGAGACTACAGAGCTGTTGAAGCGCGAGCAGCTGATCCAGTCACCGTCAGCGAGTCGCTCCAGAAGACGCTCGAGGAAGGAAGAAAGTTATTCACAGTCATTCTTCCGTCTTCACATTTGAAAGTGGAAGGAACTGACACACGGGAAGAAATGTGTAAAGGTTTAATCTTTTCATCGATATTCAACATAAGTCACAGAAGAGGAGCGAGACAGGAGAGCGGAGCGAAATAATCAGAGACGCGAATATCGAGGGAGAGGGGGTCGGAGAAAGATCCACAGAAATTTAGAGAAAGCGAGATGATAAAAGGATGAAGAGAACTGAGAGGAAGAGAAAGCGACAGAGCATTTGTGATCGAACATGTCGAGGGATGAGAAGGCAGCCTGGCAGCTGATGATGATATCTGACAGCAGCTCTGTGAAACGCCTGAGGGATGGAGAGAGACACGGAGAGGCTGGGAACCAGACGGGGAACAGGAGAGGAAAGGAGGGAAAGTGAGAGACTGGAGAAAAGACAACAAAAGTGGGCGCTGGGAGCAGAGAAAGAGAGAGAGAATAGGTGTTAAAAAAAAAAAAGCAGAGTCAAAAATATAAGGAATACAAATGAATCAAAGAACTGGAGGGAACGTAAGTGAATCACAGATGAACCCATCTATAAAGGATTATATTAGGACGGTCTCTGATCATTTGTCATTCCTGCTGTCCTGATCTGATCTTTCCATAACTGATACAGTTCACTACAAAGTTCTGTTCAGCTTTTGAACTCTGCAGAATGTAAAGACTTGAACAGTCAAAGTGTCAAGAAGCAAAACATTTCATTGAATCTATTCCCTCCAAGTCCACTGAGCAGATACAACTGGTCCCACTACTGAGAACAGTAATGGATGTGAACAGAAACATACCTCCTACCCATCCATCCCCAGCAGCCCCCCTTCATTCCCACTAGCCCCAACCCAAACTGAGTGCATTATTTTAAAGCACTAAGAACAGAATCACAAACAGAGATCACTTTTACCAACGTGAACAAAAATACTGCTGTCTGACTCTGAGTAGAGGAACTTAACAGCTGGCGTCACCTCGTCTTCCTCTTTGTCAGTGACTTATTATGATCATTCACCCTCAGTTGATTCTGACGACTGGTGGGATCATATTTTAATCATTATTATGTATCAGGCACACAGATGTGACTCCTGTAAAGAGTTTCTCGTGTGTTTAAAGCTCAACAAAGTTTTCATTTCCAAATGTTTGTCATGTACTCTGCCAATTTTATGACCTTTGACGCATTGTCTCCGCAGCGTTGGTTTGCCAGTTCTCCAGCGCTGGTCATTCACACATGTTGCGGCTCCTCAACATGCATGACGGTACACGTCATGATGAGGACAGTGTGTTTTTAAGGTGTCCCCCTTGTCAATCTCTACCCGCGGACAGTTTCTAATCACATGGATGCTGTCAGACTCCCTCACTGGCGAGGACGGAGGCTGTTTTCCGGGGGAATTTCACTGAACTTTAAACCACCGTCGAGGTGGTTTAATTCCAACACAAGCTCTCGGTGAGTTTAAGTTTTTTGCCGGTGACAGGCACTGTTTTTCAGGCAGAAATGTGATGAAGAGTTGGTTGGCCAGACAGGAGGACAGACATGAGGACAGACAGGAGGACAGACAGGAGGACGGATGCTTCTTCACGTACAGCTGTGGTATTTTTTCCCCATATAAGATTCCAAAGACTACATTACTACATTGCTTTTGTTTGGTCATGTAAAGTTGCTTTGTGGGAAATTTGTCTTTATAATGAATGAATTGAATGAGGGACCTGTGCAGTTATCAGACTGTACGATTGACACGCGTCGCTCCGCGCCGTCGGCTTATCTGTTCACACTGGTTCGGTTCGCTAATAATACGGCCCTGATACTACCTCCAGAGGCACCGGAGTGAAATTTCCCCCCTCGCTGCATCTGAAACTTTCACACAGAGGAGCAAGTGGAGAATTGCCGCAGAATCCCTGCCTGCAAACGGCAGTGTGGATGGGGCTTGTGACTGCATGATAATATCAATGCTGCTCATTCTAGACTTCTACCACAGCAATTAATGTTTAGGAATTCACACCAGATTTAACGCATGACTAAAAGGATCAGCGGCTCCGGAAGCGTCCATCTGGCCACTGAATAAACAACTCTGACCTTCAGTGCAGCTGTCAGAGTCCTGACGACCAGGACACTCCGTCTTCACCAGACTGACTGATGTCAGAAATACATCCAAAAGCTCTCAGCAGTCTGATGAGGCGCTTTTCTACCCTCGATATTTATTTCCAATCAGGATCTCAGAGAGCCAGCTATTGGTCAGCACCACATGAAAGTCATTTCCTTCGATGAGCTGCGATGACAGCACCTGACACATCTGTACATCATGTCAAAGTTACTCTCACCGTATGGCACTTTAGCACAAGAGGAAGAGGCAGCACTCAGGGAATGAAGGTGAATCAAAATAGCCCAGCTGTTTGTCTTTATGTTCATTCTTTCACTTCCATCATTATGACGACCGGTTTGAGTTTTAAACCTCTACCTTTTCACCGCGTCCTCACTTCTTCAAGAGGTTGTTTGAAGGGGGACAGGTTCAGGTTCAGGTTCAGGTCAGGGAGGTATTTTGTTAAGACTATTCAGATGAATCCAAATGTGTTTCTGAATAAATGATCTGGATATTATGGAGCCGGTAGATGAAAGCAGCAAAGCTTTCCATTCACGCCTGGGGTACAAATAAACGGCGTTAAGGAACAAAACGTGTCACAAACCTCAGCACCTACAAAACAACTGTGCATATTGAATAAAAGAGTTTTAAGAAACCGGCAGAAGAACTCCACAAAACTCAACCAAAGGTTCAAAACACATTTCACAAACTGAAGTTTCTGAGTTTGATATGACTTTATAGTATTGCTGCTGTTATTCTAAAGAAGATCTGGAGCGATGTCAGTAGAAATGGGAGGGAATTATCTGCATACTTCCTCAGCAACAAGTGCTTAAACACAAACTGCTGAATCGGTCAATTAACTCCGAAAACGACACATGTGAGCATTGGACAGTGCCAGCGACAGATGTACCTTCACCTTCACCTGGTTAAAGCTGTGACATGGTGTCAGTTTAGTTTAGTTTAGTTTAGTTATTGAATTAAATTACTAAGAAAATATGTAAAATATGAAAACCTCTGCAAACCGTTTTACATCCAGACCATGTCGGCTGGGAAGCACTGTCAAAATTTTGAGAAAACGTAGCAAAAATCAGGAACTGGACAATAATTCCATGCCCGTGACTGCATAATTAAACAACTACATCCTAGAACCTGAAGGAGAACGTGAAAGAATTTGGATTTATCAGTAAAACAAGGTATGGAAACATGGGCAGCAGAATTCCAGTACATGTTTTTTTTAAAGAAACATTTCTTCCTAATAGATTAAACCACTAAACAGGTTGTATCAGGTTGCTTGACAGACTGGTCCATACAACACATTGAAATTTGGAAGGTTAACATACTTAAAAACCTTTACATGTTTCTCCACAGAAGCTTAATTACCTCCTAAAGGCGACTGAGACTGTTCAGCATCACTGTTTGGTCAAAGCTTCCTCTTGACTAACACATTAAGTCCATGACGAGGAAACATTTTTTGAAAGCTACAGACCGGATTTATACATTTCTCTGTGAATATTCATGCTCCCCAGCAGATCAATCAACCAATCAGTCAATCAGTAGATCAGGATGTATTTGTTGACATGCAGACCTTTCCTCCAACACCAAAATGAGACCAAATGCGCAACAGATTTTTCCCCCTCAAGCCAAAACTTTCATCTTTCTCCACTGTCACACCGACACATAAAGGATCATCACGTGGAACCGCTCGAGTTTCATCCCTGCATTTCATTTCACACACTTTTTTTGATTTGACTGCAGGGAGCCTCCAAACAGATGTCAACACGCAGAGCCGATGACTTCGAGTTAGCGCGATATTTGTTGTCGACTGAGGTTTCTTTCATCCCTCTGTTTTGTGCGCACACACCCACAAACACAGTTTAAATATTCATGAGAACAGCAACCGTGTGCATGAACACATTCAAGCAAAGGAAACACAAACAGAAAAAAAAAAACAATCTGTGAGAATGCAAAGACATGCCTGCAATTCTCTCAGTGAGAGTAAGAGGAAATACAATCACAGACACGGTGATTGAAAGACTGTTACTGTATGAAATCAGTCTGTTGAATTCAGCTCAAACTCAAGATATACGCAGCTCATCAGAGCGCCCGAGGAGAGCTGCATATCTGTGAAAACATTCTGCCTCTCAAGCACAAAAAAAAGGTTTATTCAAATGAGACGATGCAGCAGCAGTTAGTTTCTCAAGTGAGAACTGCAGCGCTGTGCATAAATGCTGCAACAGCAGATTTGACTTTTAACAACAGAGAGAGACTGAACATGCTCAATCTGAACTGAAGAAAGAGTCGAGCTGTGAGCCGACCAAACATCAGATGGAACCACAGGGAGCCGGAGCTTGTTTTTATGAAAACCTATGTGGATTTTTGATCCAGGAGGGATCGAAAACTTCTCATCTGAAAGATCTTCTCGGAGAACGACTGTGTCGAGATAAACTTTTTGCTGTGATATTGCAGAGGAACACTCAGCGGTCATCAGCGTACAGCAGGATCTGTTGACCAAACACGTCAACAAACAGACCTGGTACAGAATCAGAAGAGGTTCTTGTTGTTCCTCTCCTTGAAATGTCTCGTTCCTCCGTACTCCATCATCTATACGCGACGCAACGGCCATCTGTTCTTCTTAACACCTCATAAATGCCACAGGTTAATGATATTCATGTCAGCTGCTCAGGTGTTCAGTATGAAAGATTGCACAGCAACACAGGGAGCAAGACGTACCTGCTGCTGGT
The DNA here is from genome assembly GCF_904848185.1 of Acanthopagrus latus. Lineage (NCBI taxonomy): Eukaryota > Metazoa > Chordata > Actinopteri > Spariformes > Sparidae > Acanthopagrus > Acanthopagrus latus. The sequence goes on along the minus strand of NC_051045.1, from coordinate 2,478,569 downwards.
TATTATCAAGTGTTGGAGATGGTGGAGGAGCTTCTGACAGCAAACTACAACTTTCTATCACCTCTTTGTTTTCTTTGTCTGGATGCTCGAGCTCCACTGTGAGGAATGATGAGTGCACCCTGAAATGCTTTCACCTGGAGAGGAGGAAGGATTACACTGACATGGAATAGAAAGTAGAAAATACTGTTTAATGCTTTAATGGAGTACATTTACATAGCTGTTAATTACATATGTTGTTGTTGCAGTTGTTTGATTTAGCAGCCAGAGAAACGAGCGGTGCCCAGACGAAGCTCGAGGTTTCCAGATAACACCAGGTGATGTCACACTATTACTTGAATCAGCCTAAGCCGAAAGTGTCAGAGCTCCGTCCGAGCTGCTGCTTTCTAACGTTGATAATGAGCTTTACTGTCGTCATCTTATCAGCGCAGATGAGGATCGGCAGTGTGTCCTGCAGCAGACAGGTGAGTCAGCGAGATTAATCAGCTCTCTGTGGTCCCGTCACCACGTCAGCGTCAGAGTCATGAGGTTAATCCTGCCGGTCTGAAAGCGACCGTGTTATTCAGTGAATTATGAATGTTTCTGCTTCAAACACATCTTTAATTTCACACGTTTTTTAGGAAATATTGCATGGTCCTGCTTCGTGTGTGTGTGTATGTGTGTGTGTGTGTGTCGACCGGACCTGACAGGAAGTGGGGAGAAGTTTGGACTGTACTTGTGGCCTTTAAAACATGCCCTTTTCAAAAAACATTCATCTCTTCTTCCCTGACATGTGAGCACACACAGGCACAGCCATCGCTGGCATTTCCCCTCCACCTGCCTGCCTCCACACACACACACACACACACACACACACACACACACACACACACAGCAGACAGGGTGAAAGAGCAGACCAGTTGCTGCAGGTGGAGGCTGAAACCTGCTTCAGCTTCACTCAGTAACTGAAGTGAGCTGAGACATTTCTCTGACTCAAACATCGCCCTCATCATGTTCAACACGTATGATTTCATGTATCGAGGCGAAAAATTGACGTACGAATTATATATTACAGCTACTGTCAGTGATTTACTGTCATGACTTATTTTCTCTTGTACTGCACGAACACGTAGGGTCCTTCAGTTTGCTGCTGTGTGTGGACACTTTGTGTCAGATATTCTGTCAGTGCAGCTTGTAAACTGTGATTTTATTGCTTGTCGGTCCGTTCTTCCAACTTTTTTTTTCTCTGTTAAAAGGTTCTTTTTTCTCAACATGTTTTTCCTCGCTTGAATCAAGGGTCAGAGGACAGAGGATGTTGTTCACTGTACAGATTATAAAGCCCACTGTGATTGTGATTGTGGTCTGTAGAAATAAAACTGATTTGATTTGATTTGGTTTGACAACCGCTGTGCATTCATGTGGTGAATAATAGTACGTTCCTTTAGCAATCAAGGGGAAAAAACGCCCTATTACGTGCAAAATAATGATTGGAAACTCTGTTTCACCCGAGTTCGCCGACATAAACACTCATTACATCGCGGCGCACATGGCGAGCAATTACTTTTTGCCTCGCCATCTCTTTTGGCTTTATATTATGGTGTTTATTTTGAAAAACTTGCACTAAATAAAGTTTGTACTTGTCACTTTTACTCTTTGAGAGTCTTTGAGAGTGTGTGTTAGGAGACGACTCCCTCAGTCTGTTTGTAAAAGACTAAAGTACCTTTCAGAAACACTCGTTTGCAGCAAGTGTCCACGTTTCTCCAAGCACATGCCGAACTCGGGAATACCGACTCGTAAAAAGACAAACCAATAAAGAGGAGGGAGGGGATCGCAAACTGCAGAACGGACAGCCAGAATGACAAAAATGTCTACATGATGCTATATACTTGTTGTTGTTTTCATAATATAATAAAAAGCCTGTGATAAATGTTAACTACAATGCAATAATATCTCACCTCTGCTTTCAATTTTAAAATAACAATCAGTTTCAGTGACGTTCATAAATCTTTCCAGACGTTCAGTGATTGCAACCAGCAGCATTTCAAACACTACAGATGTAAATATGTCACCTGAAGCCTGTAAAAAGCCGACACACATCGTCTCCTGCGCTCCTGCGGTGTTGTAACTAATTTACCGACAGAACGATGAAGCGTGAAACTTTTTAATGAGCCGTTGTTGAGTGATTAAACTCATCTCTCCGCAGCAGCAGTTTTATAACTGTGACCGAAGGAGCACGTAATGAGCGACAGCGATGCTCTTATTAGATGCCCACATGCCCGCCGCTGCTTCATTTAATAATATTGAGTCCTGGAGTGACATTAAAGTGTTTTAATACCAGCTCGCCATGAAAACTTCTAAACTATGTCAGAGAACGGAGGGATATCAGGTTGAAAGAAGCTTTTTACCCTCAGAGTGCTTCTCCCAGATCAAGGCAGGCAGCCCGCTTGGATCTCTTTTCCCTTTCAGCCTCTGCCATGTTTTATTAACTCGGTATACAACCTCTGCTGTCTGTGTGGGACTCCGCGGCTCCCGGAGGGAAGAAGCCCCGCATACCCGTTCTGAAATGGAGGAGCCGCTCGGTGCTGACGGGTGAATTACATCCTGCCTCGGTAATAATTCACCGGCCTGCTGCTCGGCTTTGACACTTTGCAGCAGTCAACAAACAAAGAAACAATAAGAACGAGTTTACACGAGGAGTCTTTGTTCAGTTTCATTTTAATGCCCTCCTATAAATAAAATCAGACTTTTTTGTCATTTAGTGCCTTTCATTTATTTTCAGTTGTGATGTGTAGCAGTTGTTTTTTGTTTTGTTTTTTTGTTTTTTTTTATTAGACCATCGAGGGACAACTGTTGAAAATTCGCTCAGGAATAAATCTGATGCGTGTCATTAGTCTATTGAATGAACATGACACGCTCATGTATAATGTGTTGTAAAAATACACGGGATTAAATAAAACACTGGAGGTAAAAGGAGCTTTAATGATGTCAGATGTAGGCCGTCGTTATTCACAAAGCAATAACATTAAATCCTGATCCCAGTTAATATCTATACGTATCCACAGAGGAAGCCAAGCTCAGGTTTTATAGCTCAGTGAGATAAACAGACGGCTTCTCACTGTCTGTTGGTTAAAAAATAGACATCAAACTGAGACTGTTGGCTGTAAAAACAGCACATGGTTAAAGGTTGAATGCTTGCTGTTTTTAGTAGTGTGAGACAAGCTTATTTACATGTTGTTAATATTACTGAACACGCAGAATATTTAGATTAATGGTCGTAATCGTCTGCTCTTGCTTCCAAAATAACACTGTTGTATGTTTTATGATTTCTTCTCTCAGAGCTGGAAAAGAAAGTCTCACAGCAAAAGTTCAACAAAAATTCAGCAATTACAGCATCTACCCACCTCAGATGAACGACTCCCACACACTGTCCACTTCACTCGCTATTAAGTTTATTGATAATAATGTTTCAGTACTTAGACCTTCCTCAGGTTGTCTAGACAGCCTAGATGAAGATTGTGTCAGTCTTTTGTCTTCTCCTACGCACCTGTCGGCCTGAAGGTATGCAAAAGCTGAACTCTGAGTCTCTACCCGCCCACATGACGAGGGACAGTGTGCTGAATTTAAGCTCAGTTGCTGCAGTGAAGGTATCAATAGCTGTTTTTATTCTGGGCAGCAAGCCGCCAATGTGGCCGTCCTTTTTACAGCGAGGTCCACGGATTTAGACAGCAGGTGGTATTCTGGGGGTCTGTTTTGTTCCGGCAATTTGACGCCTCGGAGGGTACGCTTATTTCCACCTCCACTGCTGTGTAAATCCGAGCCGTCGATGTGCCGGCCTCTGCATGAGGTGGGCGGAGGTGTCGATGACCTGCACTGTCGTGTGACCCACAGCCGGGGAGTTTTAAAACCAGGAAGCAGCTGATCACAGCAGTCAGTCCAGGGTCATAAGGTCATAACTGTCATCGCTCGCTGATGAAGACCTTTTTGAAAGCTCTAGAAAAATCAATGCAGTAGATCTTGAGCTTTGACAAACCCTTCACTGGTTTGTCGAACCTCTGCGTAGTGAGTAATAACATCTGATGTTACAGCATGCAGGGACGATTAAATGCTATTAATTATTACAAATGCTGAACTTTTATATCAACAGATTCCAGGTTCCCTGGTTGGTTTTAAATAATTCTTCACTAAATCACTCAAAAAACTTACACAACACAACACTGGTCTGAAGTAACTGTCCACATTCTCACCGTGCACCGATCACTCTTAATACCAGTTTATGTGAAGGTGTACATCCCGTGAGTCAGATTCATTTTGTCTCAGCAACCAAACTCTAATCATCTTTCCGAGCGTAACGTCCCCATAAAGCCAGCGGATCAGGAGAGAGACATGGTAAAATGAAACCGAGAGTGAAAGAGGGAAAAGAAACACGATGTACGTGTTGAAGCTGGAAAAACATGGAAAGATTTGTCTCCAGAAGAGAATCCAGTCTGTAGCTCAGTCACTCCGGCGCCTGCAGCACTTTATGTCACCGGGCCTAAGTGGTGAGTTGGATCGGGTCAGGACCTCCACACAAGGCCGAGGAGGAGGAGGACACTGCGTCTGTCTCACCGATGTGGGACTTTACAAGGCCTTGCTCTCCTATAAATAATCAGACGGTGTGAACCCAAATAATATATCAAAATCTTCTTCATCTTCTTCCCTTTTTTGTCCACCCTGAAATAGCTCTGGTCCTTCTGAGGCTGCACAGACGTACAGACAACTTTAAGAAGTAAAAGTCAAATCTGTTGATGCTCCGGACTCACATCAAGCACGCAGCAGATGTGCGTATTCTGCTCGACACTTTAACTGCACGATGTGACATTTAAAACAATCGTGGCGTCTAAAAATATTCTGTTCTGACACTTTGTTGTGTTTTTCTGCCTCCAGGCTGGAAGTCTATTTATGTGTCATATACGCCTGTATCAACACCATTACCGCATCGTTCACGCTGACTGAGTGCGATATGGAAATAAAAGTTTTAGGCTGATGTTTTTTCTGTGGCTGAGAGGTTAGCATGTCAGCGTTTATAGCAGCCGTACATAATCGGCGTCTCTTCTCGTCGCTGTCGTACGTTAAGAGAGCAGAAGATGACAAAGTTCATTAGAGCGACTGCAGGAAATCAGCAAACTAGAACAGATCTGTTGGCCGCGGTCATATTCTTCTCCTTCCTTTTCCCCTTTGGGAGGGAAAATTGATTTTCAAATTTGTACGCCAGGAAAAAAAATAATAATAATCTCTCTCACACAGACACACACACACACACACATACACACAGACACAACCACAGATGCTCTTCCACACCGCTCAGCTTCTCTCTCTGTAATGGCTTTGACAGAGTTCACCAGGAGGAAAAGGTCAAAATACTTCCCTGGTTAATACCTGCACACACACACACACACACACACACACACACACACCCCAGTGGATCCATCCATGCTGGCTGGCTGGGATGGAGGTGGAGTGTCGTGGTGTTGTGCACACATCCACATCAAGCAGCTCCGTTAACTATTTTGGCTTTTTAAGATAAGACAGATTGTTATCAGCGTCTTGGTTTTGCAGAGTGATGCAGGACTTTCATCTGGTGCCAGATCTAAAAGTTTTTTTTTCCAGGCTATTTTTTTTTTCTTGTCTCTCGTCTCTTTTATGTCACAAACTAGTTCATGTCTCCTCCTGAACGTCTGCATGATGTCCGTCGTTGGTTTTATCTTTGTAGCGGCGTGTCCTGCAGAACAGACAGCTAATCAGGCGCAGGAGGAGGGAGCAGCGGGGGGACGGCTTCAGAGAGCTCGACAGGGAGGAACCGACGGAGATCAAATCTCCAGCATCGTCTTCATCCACTCAAAAGAGATCATGTCTCGGGACGGTGTGACTTATTCAGAGGCTGGAAGTCTCGAAGAGGAAGCAACACGCGCTCGTCTGCTCCAAATGAGAAGATCTGAACTCAAACAAACTGAAAGTGATGGTGCAGTCGTTCTGTTCTCATCAACTAATGAAGTAAAAAAAAGAAACACTCACACATGTGAGTTGTAATAGGGTGAATGGAGTCTCTGCCCCCCATCGCTCGTCTCTGCGCTTCGTGACTTCAGCGCGAGGGTCGGATCACAGTGTGGAGCGCGTCATGACATCACATCACACTCAGCAGCAGCTGTCAGTCGTTCTGACACAGATCATGTTTTATGGAGAAAGTGTGTTTTTCCTCTGACGTCGTCGGGCTGCTCCGCCTCAACTCCCGGAGACTAACTCTGCCTGCAGACTCTGCTCGGAGAGCTGGTGTATACACCACCACCACCACCACCACCACACACCTTCAGACCACCGGGTGGAGGTATTCAGGTCCTGCAGCATTATTGTTGAGTTCATCTCTGATATTTGCCACTCAAACGTCCTCGTGCCTGTTGAATTTTACCAGAGGGGAGCTGGAGGGAACAAAGCTGATGTTAACAGCCGCAGAGTTTTTCAGTTTGGATTGAAAATCCTACTTGAGATCTTTAAGGTCCAGACAGAATGTAAAAGGACAAAGTCCACAGAGAACATTTAGATCGTTACTGAGCTGCAGCTGCTGGTTTTGTCGACAGAGCTTTAAAGATCGAGTACACGCAAAGTTGAAATTAACAAAATACTGACATGTAAGTTTCTGTCTTAAAAAGCCAAACACACGTCCCATGAAAAACATAAATCCAGTCTTCACATATTCTGGCACAGACACACCACTCATGTGTCCACATACTGTTCTGTACGTGATGAGTCACTGCAGCCAGCCTGTTGGATTCATATTTATAAAGTCATATATTTATGAGCTTGTCTGAAATATTCCTCACATTAGCTCCATTTATCTGTAACCCCTGCTGATAAACAGCGTGTCCATGCAGCATTTCCATTTCACTGTGGCTCTGACATTGCTGTTGTTAAATATTTACGACTGATTGATCGCCTCCTGGAGCACAAAGCAGTAACGCAACTAACTTCCCCCGACTTTCAACACAGTTACGGCCTGAAAGTTTTGCGGAACGAACACAGAACTTTTAAAAAGGGCCGTCATGATGTGCTCGGTTCATTAATAAGGTCTCAGACGAGGCAGGTGGAGTTTCACTTATTTACGCCTGAAGTGGAACGTTAATTAGCCCGCTGATGAACACCTGGACACAATCACTTGCTGTGTTTTAAAGTGTTATCGTGACTTCAGGAGCTGACGAGTTCGGACGAGCTGCAGCTGTGTGTCATCAGTGTGTAATCTCAGTTTGTTCCACTTCCAGCCGGAGGTGTGTGCTGACTCCTGCCACCGTCTCCATCATCATGAAGTGTGACGTGTCAAACTTTTAGATTACAATAATATGCCACATATATCGGCTGTAATGGGACATTTATTTAGATCAGAATGTGACGTTTGTGTACATTTAAATGACAAAACCGCAGATGCATGACTTGTAACTGTTGCCCATGAGAAGGGAGAAGGGAGTCGGATTGATAACTCGCTGATCTGCCAGCCTGAGGGCTCAGCAAACCTGCATTCCAACATTAGGTGAAAGTACGCCCATATAAATGTCTCATAAAAAAGAAGAAATTCAATCTTTCATTGGAGGAAGAATTACATCCACGACAGTTAGCGGCTTTAACAGTCGTCATGTCTGCACTGCGTCATGTGCAGGATCTTATTCTGCATCATTATTACTGTGCAAAAATCGACTTTTAACACTATCGTGAGGCGTGTTTGTGACTAAATCTGTTACAGTGTGTTAGTTTAGTCAGAAATGTATTGAGGCTTCACTGAGGTCATGCAGGTGAGAGCAGTGAGAGGCTCCGTCACGAAATCTTCATTTAGTGTATCAGACTTGTTGGATAACATATCAGGGAAGATTTGGTCCCTTCCAAACGCCGAAACCAATTATTAGTATTATATCAAAGTGTTTCTTTTTTGTCCTTGAACTTGAAATTTGCTGCCGATACGTTTATCCACAGATCGATAAAGAGCGGGAGGCAGAAACGTGGCGCGTGTCGCTGCACATACAGACACACAGATTAGAAGCTCCTCCCCAAGAGATCGATGAGCAGAGCCAAAGATTTATGCTGCTGCTTGTTTTACTGAAGAGGAGTCCCAGAGAGGGAAATGATCATTAGTGCAGCTTGTTATTCAAGATGCACGAGAGAGTTACGCAACAAAGAGCTGAACACCGGAGCTGAAACACTGGACGAGTCCACGACTGGTTTTTATTTGATTCTCCTCCTGAAAGAGAAATATTTGGCGATTTCACCAACATTCATTCACTAATTTTTTTTTTTTTTTTTACATTTAGAAACATAATCAAGCATTTGATTAGCAGCAGCTCAATAACTGAATATAAGATCCGGTGGAGACGGTGTCGTTACGCATGCGATGACCTCTGACCCCTCCGAGCCTCCACCGGCGTTCAGCTTTAACCCGGGACATCCTCCTCTTTTGTCTCTCCGTTCACATTCACATTCACATTAATTAGCTTTCAGGACCTTTCAGGCGAGACTCGTTTGATGTGGAACAATGCATCGCCTCCGCTTAACATTCAGCACAAAGGTGATGTCAGCGTGCTCATCGTCATTCCGAGATATAATTAACATTTCAGTCGTATCATTTCATTGTATTCATTCATGGTTCATCAAACCTTGATATTCATTAGAAAATGTCGAGTTCAGTCAAAGCTGGAGGGGAAACGCACTCACTGTGCTCGTGTGAACGAGAAATAACCTCATTTTTAATTTAAAGAGAGGAGCAGAGAAGAAACAGGTTCAAACCCCGTTGAGTGTGTGTGTGTGTGTGTGTCTACGAAAAAAACACAAAGTTGAAGGAGAATCCGGTATGTTGTGTGTGTGAGGAGGGTTCAGTGTGTTCGCCCAGCAGACGCTCGGAGGGTTGTGGATGTTTCTGTACAGACACACAGCGGGAGACAACAGAGGTGAAGAGAGTGTGTCTGTCTGCTGAGTGACGAACTACGACTCTCAAGCGTTTTATGCTAAACATCAAATACGGACACGAGTGAGTGGGCTGACTGTCAGCGACTCTAAAGTGACAAACATCACACTCAGAAAAATGACACTGCTGGTACGCCGAGAGTTTAGTGCACCTGCAACAGGTGTGCTGGACACTCGTGGGTCACCTGCAGTTTCGTTAGGCTGGAAAACTACTCGGTTAGCTTTAAGAAAACATTATGTTTGGGGTTAAAGTCACTACGTTGCTGCAGTAACTCCAGCTACAAACACACACCGGGCTCACAGACTGTTTTGCAGTTATACTTCTTCCAAGAAATGTGATGTTGATGTGGACAGTTTCGTTTTTAGATTGATTTTACATTTTCATGACTTTGTGCTCATTTTAACATTGTTTTCTCATCATAGCACTTATCACTAACGGCACTTTCAGGAGTTTTATTAACATATTTTAAATGTAAAATATATATAATATATGATCTATTGTGAGCGGCTCACAGCTCATCTCTCTTGATATGACACACCTGTCAGGTGGGTGGATCATCTTGGCAAAGTGCTCATTAATATAATTTCATACCTACATTAGTGCACATATGTGTTTTTTTGTTAAATGCAAGTGATCCCAAAAGAAATAAGCCAGATGTCAGTGGCGCTTTATTCAGTGTGAACAAATCTGTTCTCAAATTGATTGACTGTGGTGGATTCAGATCACCTGTTGCTGTCCTGATTAATGAGGGCGAGCAGCAGCTTCCAGCCAATCAGGATGTGATGACGCCCTTTAGGGAGGGCTTAAGAGAGGAGAGGCGGGGAATGACGCCCACATCCGTCTGAGCTCTTTCTCTGCAGACCTCGTCCACACAGTTTGAAGCTCTGCTCTCTTCAGGTCCTGTTCAGATTTCTTTGCTGCTCTTGTTCGTTCTAATTGACCATGAAAAGTCACACCACAGACCAGTTTTATACAGTCATACAACAGATAATTGCCACCGTGTTAGCCTTCCTTACAGTCTACTCTGTAACTTGAAGACAGTTGTCCATTTCCCTACGTGCATCTACCTTTTTCTCAGCAGTCGTAGGCTCGTCATGTCTCATCATTGGACCTTCTCCAAAGTAGCTCTCCAAAGACGTTTGTTTTCCACTCATGTCAGCTAGCTTGAGGGCTTTTTTTTTTTGGTTAGAACCTGTCAGGTACGTGTCAAGTGCGTCAAGAGGAACAGAGAGATGTTGTTAAAAGAGAATCCATTTTTCAAAATAAAAGAACTTCCAGAGTGTGATCGTCAATGTAATGGAAATAAAACAACTTTTCTATTCTTTCCCTGCGGCCCGGTACCAAACGACCCACGGACCGGTACCAGTCTGCGGCCCGGTGGTTTGGGGACCACTGAACTAGATCACCTGAGTCAGGATTATTTGTTTCTCTGCCTCTCAGTATCCTGACGCCTGCAGGTTTCTTTTATTTGTTTGTCTGAACTGAACCTGCTGATACCCAGGACACCTTCTCCTCCCTGATCTTATTAGTTCATTGGTTATTTAAGAAGCAGTAAAAGAAGTATTTTTCAGTTTCATTATCGCCTAAGGACGCAGTTATTCCGTAATATAAAAGTGTTAGTGATTTGGGATCCACCATGAATATATATTTGGCCCTTTTAGGCATTTTCCTCTCAGTGCCTCCACCCAGCTCAGCTGTTCCAGACTCATCGTGTTTCATATGAATAAACAAAGGAAGTCAGTTGAACATGCATGACCTCCATTAACTGGTGGTGTTTGTTTTATAATTACATGATAGATTTTCCTTTCATGAACTAACAGACACACTTGGAATATTACCAAAGGTGCTGTGCTGGAGTCTGACCAACAGACCTTGAGGTTTATTACGATCTCGGCTCTCTCTCGATATAAAGACTTTGTCCTGGATACGAACAGCTGATTCTTGTTTGTCTGGGATGTTTTCATCCAGCATCTGTGGGCTGATGTATACTCTGTGCTCTCCTGACACATCTTACCTATTTTTTTTTTATTTGACGTTTCCACCAACGCTTCACAAGAATCACTCTCAGGCATGAAAGCTCTCGTCTCCCACTCGTCACAGTGGGCTCCATCTTCTAAGGATTCTCGTCTGTTACTCAGGAGACTCTGTTATGATTTCCAAAATGGAGAAAATCACTTTGAAAAGCTGGCCTAACAAAATATTTTTTTTCTCCCCCGGTAAGTTGATGCTGGAAGCTCCGTGGACCGACATTAATCATGTTTAACAGAGCCTTGGCTCAGCCTTCTCTTCATCCTGAAGAGCTCGGATGTATCCACCCTCCACCGGTCACTTGTTTTCCAGGAGGCCCTCAGGTGAGTACATGAGGAAGGACAACAGCTGGAGGAGTGGAGCTGATGAAGAGAGGCCGAGGAGAGTGAAACAGAAACAACACAACACTTTGTTGCTTGTTTAGCATCCTCTTAAGGCTCTTACGGGACCGTTGTGTACTTCACCTACAAAGGGGCTCGACGGAGATGAGAGAGCGTTTGTTTCTCGCTTTGCGATGCCGACGCCGCAGGGCTGGGAGAGATGACAGAGAGGGATGCTTGACAGAAATATTTGGGCTCTTGGCGAAGGCTCAAATGTGTGTTGCTGAATGGGTTTACAGCTGAGCCACTTAGCACCGTCACTTTCTTTTCTTTCTTTTTCCTCCGAGGCTCCCGAGACTGACAGTTTGAGACAATGTGTGCTGAGCTGGAGGTGTAAGCAGCGCCAACTCCCCGGCTTCCTTCATACAACATTTACTGGTGTGATAGCAGATGTTTTCATTTTTAATCTCCTGAGCTGGTTTCATTCACCAACTGTTGTAGGAAGCCTTTGAAATAAAGCAAGTTCATGATGTACCAGATGTTTTTTTTCAGCCTTGTCACTGGTTTGTTCTGACGTTGACTGTTTTACTTTAGTCAAGAGAGGAACGACATGAGCTGAGATGTTTTTATTTGCAAACAAAAGGAACTCTTATTTTACTGGAAGGCAAAATAAGGGAGAGTTTGTTGGTTAAGACTGGAACAATAATTTTCTTGGTTATCTTTAGATTAGAAAACCTGATGAAGGTGTAAGAACAGAAACGTTGCTGTCAGTGAAGTGGACAGTCTTTCTCCTGCTCACCTGTTGATGTGTGCAAAAGCTGCACTCTATCTAAAGGTAGCTAATCTTCACATAATTTGCGTTGTGGTGAGAGAACGCACCATATTACTTTTGTTATTTCTCATGCAAACCCAACGCTACCTGCAGCTGCTTGTTCACCTGAGCAGCATTAATCACAGAAGGCTGTGACCACTTGACAAAAATCAGTCCAGCCCATCAAGAAACAGCTCAAGATCAAATCATCCACTGGTCACCTGCCAGCTGGAGGTCAGACTGTTCAGATTTACCTTTTTGTAAACACACAAAGGCAGTTTTCGATCACTGAACAAGGAGTTTTTTTGTAAAAGCTTGCAGGGTGAAGATATTCAGAAACTCTGTTGCCCATGTTCAAGTCTGGACAGGCAGAATATCCTGCTAATGATGATGCACCCATCACTTACTAACTGGGTTTTATCAGTTTATGTATCATCATTAAAAAACATGAAGTCATTCATCAATCTGCTTCCTGTGTATACCATGTGTTGCATTTGATTTTAAAAGCCTAATTTAAAGATGGCTGCATATGTTTGGACCTCAGTCTTGTCACTCTCAGTACTCTGATTGGTCCTGTAGTATTAAGATTATTGCCCTTGAATAAAAAATAAAATGAAATAATAAGAATGTGATCTGGTAAAATGCAGCTTTTTCTGGCAATTTACTGATAAACAGATCATTTACATAATTGCTTTTAGTTATTTATGACGCCACTGACTGTTTAATTTCTTTTCAGCGAGGTCTTCAAAAGCAATCATAGAAGCCGTGAGAGAAACACCATTTGTGTCACATGAATCAGTACTGTGACAGACGGGGGAAATGAATTAAAACGTCGGCTTTCAGAACAATGTGGAGGTCAGACTGAGGTGAGGGGCTCATTCACATCAAGACAACAACGAGAACTTTGCTCGGTTGTGTTTTTAGAGCGCGGGGAGATCACGTCTGCTCCAGTGATACAGATTTACTTGAGTGACTGAACTGGTCTTTTCCAGCATGTTTTTTTTTTTTTGCTCTTTTCTTGCAGGATCATGTAATTGGTAGGTTGGTCTGAACGGGAACACCTGAGCCCAGTTGCTGCCAATCACTGTGAAAGCTGCCACCTTAAGCCTCTCAGAGAAACCACGGTGTTCATGGAGCCCCTGACACAGCAGACCGGTTCAGTTTCCAAAAAATGTTGTGAGAAGAATAGAAAGAGATCAAGAAAAAGACAATAATTTCACCTTAAATGCAATTCAGTACTAAACAGTGGTACTATGCTTTTATTGTGAAACTCACAATAAAAAAGCATTACATGCCTTTGCAGATTCAGCACATTCTCTCTGTTTCAGTCAACAGTTCAACAGTTTATTCTATTCCAGTTTTATTAAACCCTGGAGCATATTCTTCTTTTACAGGGCTTTCTGTTGAGACGTCTGTGGATGCACATGGGACTGGATGACCTGCTAACCTGACCCACAAACGCCACCACAAAGCTACTTCAATGTAGCAGGGAATAAAGGGTCGGGATAGAGATGAAGCTTTGGGCCCATCTAGGTCTGATTCCCGAGAGGACTCGCCAGGGGAGGTCAGATTGGTTACTCCACAACACTGCAATACAGAACAGAAAGCTCCTCGTGTCAGTGGTGGCGCCCAACTTATACATTTATATCAGTCATTTTTCACCAGCTTTCCTCTCTTACCTTGCCTGCAGTAGCAATGTTTTTTTTTACTGTAATATTTCCTCATAACTCTCCAGTTAAACATCCTTTCTCTCTTCATTTAAGCAGGCAGCACCCAGTGGGTGCAATTTATACATCAATAGAGTCAAACTGCGCACAAAAACGTCCCGTTATGTGGGACTGAACTTGAAGGAAACCAGAATGTGTGATTACCACCTGATGATGCTCATTATCTCTGATTGGGACTGAAGGTGTCCTCGAGCTGGTTTTCATAAACAGCTTCTCAGTCGTGTCTCTGAGGGACTTTTTGCTGCCAGATTTCCTGGAACTGTCATAAAAAAAAAAATTTAAAAAAACACTGTTGTTGGGACTGTTAGTGACCACAAGTGTCATCAAAGGAACAATAAATAAAATGCTAAAGCTTCACAGCTTATAAGGGATTTACTCTGCCTGACTGGAGACCATTCATGTTCACGTTCTCCTGATGTGTCACCTCAGCTCATTTTGTTCAGTGCACCATTTTCCTTTTTTGGTGCAAGTAGTCCAAAAGTCTAAAAATCCCACAAATGATCGACGGAAATAAACCGACCCCCATGGTTCAGTTGGATCTGGACCGAGACCACCTTGTTTCGCTTGACAGGTCTTTACTTAATGTTGCTGTTCTGCACAAAAACATGTGGAAATTCAGACCATGACCCTCAACCTGTAATACCAAGTATGGAGGTTTTGGGTTGGCATCACCTCGACAGACTAGTGTGATTGTCCCAGAACAAAATCCCCCTCCTTCAAACATTTCCCACATAAACTGATTTGAGTGAACAGTAAATCCTCCTTCCTCTCTCTTGACATTTATCACCATTAGAAGAAACAGAAATCAGTGAATTATGTAAACGCGTCTCCGTATCTCCCTCCCTCCTCTTTGTGTGTTATCTCTTGAGTTTGCCTGGCTGTCATATCTCTGTTTTAGGGCATTTTTATCACGTTGTGCTGAATTTACCAGACATCATATTTTCCAGGCCCCGACATCAAACAAACTCCAATCCTTTTTACTGCTCCACACTTCTGGAGCCTCCGTTAACTGGTTCAAAGGGCCTCCCGCTGCGAACGGTAAGTGCAGTACTTAGCAGGAGGCCAAAGCAGAGGCAGCAGCATGGATGAGGAAAAATAGGGACACGGTGCCCCTGACATGTTCTGTACCGACTTCACAGGATGTAAATAATATGAAGAATATGTTGGTTTTTTCATTTTATCTGAGATATTTTCTTTTCAGATGCAAAACTGTGAGTCATGGACAGGTTTAACTTTCAGACCTTGACTGGATTGCAGTTGTCACAGTTGTTGCAAACAGGGCAACAAGAAAACAGGGGAACAGATCTCAAAGGTAGACACACGAGTCAAAGGAGTTAAATGATTTAACAAAACAAAAGGCTGATGTGTAGCCGGAGCAAGCAAGGGGTCAAACATCTAGATACAGGCAGACCAATGAAGAAGATGAGTCCCCGGAGAAACAGGCAAGAAAACAAGCACCTACACAAACAACACCAAGCGGTTGTTCATCAAAACATATTTCAACCTCCACCAGGAGCCGCCTGAGGTTTCGATTACTTCCACAGGGACGGAGGTGGCCGCGGCTCAGGAGGTAGAGCAGGTCATCAGGTCCAGTCCCCAGCTCATCTGGCACTGCGTGGAAAAATCACTTATAGATACTGATTGAGTGTGCATAGATGGATTTGCACAGATGACATCATATGATCACTTAACAGCAAGCGAAACGTCTTTGAGTTTGACTCCTCCATACGTCTCTGATTGACATGATCATTCTAGGGTCCGCTGAGTTTTAATTGGAGCAGGATCGTCTCCTCTCACGTTTCCAAGCCACCAGAGAAAAAGTAAATTAATTGTCAAACAAAAGAAGCACTTTTCTCTTAAGTGTCTAAGTGTGTGTGTGTGTGTGTGTGTGTGTGTGTGTGTGTGTGTGTGTGTGTCTGCCAGGATTCACAGCTCCCTGATGAGGCCATATGTGGGCTGTAGATTTCCATATCAAACAGCTGACAGTGATTGTGGCTGTGTAGATTGTTTTAAAGTGATTTTTTTTTTCTCAGTTCTGTATTTAATGTCTCTGCAGAGTGACAGTCGCTGTGTGTCTGCGAGGCGAGTACATGACGACAGGCAGAACGCCATTTAAATAGAAAATGTCCAAAAACTCTCCAAGCAGGAAGATGGTTCTGTTCTGCAGTATAATTAAAATAATTAAGGATGTCATGTATTTCACTGACTTCCTTCTTCTTCTTTCTGTTTGTTCTTCTTCTTTAATCTTCCTCTTCCTTCTCTCTCTTCCTTCTTCTTCTCTACTGTTTCTCTGCAGTTGCAACACTGCATTTACACTCCGCTTGAGATTAGGCACAAAAAAAAAACACACTTAGGAAAGCATCACACTTTGGCTTAAACTACTTGTTTTGGTTGCCATGTTCACAGATGGAGCAGGTCTTAATTAACGTGGAAAATGAACAGTTTTGGCTGCCACAAAAACCTCTGGAACTGTCTGCAGGTCTCCTTTTTTTAAAAAAAAAAAAAAAAAAGCAAAAAGCACCTGCTTTTAACATGAAATAAAAAATGTAAAAATATCCAGGGGTGTGAATTAAACTGTTAAGTTTATCATCCCGCAGCTTTGTTGATTTATAATGACCATCACCTCCACCTCCTGATGTGAAAGTCGGCCTATAAGCATGTCATGAGAACGTGACATGCTACAAATGACTCATAGACTCATCTGTGGTTTGCAGAAATGCTAACATGCTACCCCAGCATGCTAACTTCCAATCTGGACAATAAGGTGGAGCTGGATAGGCCACACACTCACAGGACAAAATAACCAACCAGGCATTTACATGGAAGCAAGAAGACAGAAAGATCTAGACCCACGAGGAGGAAAAAGAAGAAGAAGAAGAAGAAGAAGAAGAAGAAGAAGAAGAAGAAGAAGAAGAAGTCTTCACCAAGTGAGACAAATGACAAAAGCATCAGCCATGTTTTTCATCCGTCATTCGTCTCACTTGTGTCTTATGAAACAGATTTTATCGGTGGTGTCATCAGTTGGTTACTGAGCTTTGCGACTTTACTTTGCCTCGATCTTGTCGAGCTGAATAATAGTTTGTTTTTTTTCTAATTAAGTGCGTCTACTGGGAGAGGACATGTTTGTAACTTATTCAAGCTAATTGGCTGCATGTATCTGACATAATCATCATTTGCATAATGAGTGTGGGTTGCTTTATGTCTCTGACAGCCTCTGAACAGCTCCCGCAGGCCACAGACACAAATGAGACGCATCACTGTTGTCACATCGCTGAACCAGCCTCAAATGTTTGTTTGCTGACTTTTATGGGTCTCAATTTGTATTAAATAAGAGTAAAATACATTTAATGCACTGCATTACATAAAACTCTGAGGACGTTTAAGCGAGTGCAAAACAAATGGCTTATTCAGCAGGATATTTCTATGCTGATATTATACACGGTCTGATCATTTCGGAGGGTTTGTGTGTCGTTTGTCTGCATGTACTCTCACATCTGCTCATAACAACTCGAGGAGCTGCATAAAGACACCAACGGTATTGTTTTACGAGCGGTAGTGTGGGCATCTCCGCTCTCAAACTGCATTCCATATATAGCACCAGGGAAATGAAATGGAGCCGAGAAGCCCCTCACAACGCTGTAGGACACTTCCATCATCCCTCTGGTAATTATTCCAGCGTTTTATCAGCGCCTGAGAGGTGCGCCGCTGCGCTCGGGTCAACGACGGCCCACGACTGAAAATGAGTTGAAGCAGCAAATATGGCCGAGAGGGAAAAATGAGAAGCGTTTTTCATTTCCCCTGTCGAGGAGGCTTTCACTGTTCGAGACAGACGATGGGTTTAGGTTAGATGGGAATCAGTTATGTGTTATATGGTGGAACAGGTCCTGGTGTGTCTGAGCACATTATTCTGGCTGTCTGCTGGAATTGTTTAAATTTTTTCGCACTTTCACACATTTTCAGTCGTCTCCTCCTCCTCAGAGTCCATGGTGATGGTGTCTGGCCAAGGTGTTGGGCAGCGGCTGATAAATGTCTAACTTGTTGAGTATGTTAGCATCTGCAAGCTAATAATGAACCACCATAAGACTCCTGAAACTCCGCGACACTGGTTTATTTATTTTTGGACCAGATATTTATTCAGCCTGAGCGTCACAGGAGCTGAAACAGAAACGAGGTAACCGTGACATCAGCATGTTTCGGTGTTCCCCACCCTCCTCCGAGTCAAGCTCTTGAATATTTCGAGGATTTATGAGCAGCTTTTTAAAAATGTTCTGTTTTTCTGAAACCTCGAGTCTGCATCACTACACACACACACACACACACACGCTTTGCTGTCAGCCATTAGTTGTACGCATTAGTCTGAGTCATGAAGTTGTGGGAATGTTTAGGAAACAAACTCATCGCTCACCCGCTAATGCAGAAGAACCCAAACACTGAAATGGAGCTCCCCACGGCATTGTGGGAGACGTGACGGGAGGCACAGTGGAAGAGATGAGAGGCTGTGTGACTGTGTGACTGTGTGATGTGAACGGCGACAAGTGGGATGTACTGACTTACTGGAGTTTGACCCACTGATTCCTTTTTTGTTGCCAAGCATTGAGTTACACCGCCTGTAACTCCACCACCAACCCGTCCGTCTCCAAATATGAGTGCATAAAGAAACGCATATGATACGCGGCTTATGGCGCAAACAAATGTGAGCGTATCACTGATTGCAGATAGTTAAATGTCAACCTTGTTTCCTGGCAACTGGGCTGGTTGGATGGATATTTTGGTTAGTTATATCACTTTTCTGTCAATCATCTGCTGATCCAACCACTTTTCACTGGACAGATAAGCTCTGACTCACTGGCGGTGTAAGAGGAAAAGGTCAGGGGACCGTCAGAATCACTCGAGATGTTTTGGATCTCCTCTGTTCTCTTTCTTAGCGTTTATCTTTCTTTGCAGCCTCACCATGAGTCCTGTATCTGCACTTATCTGTTGTTCCCTTTGTTCTTGTTCCAGCTCTGTGTGTGGCTGCGATACAGAGATCTAGAGAGAAGTGTGAGCTGTTTGATCTTCACCTGGAGCCATGATAACGACTGTCAGCTCATTTACATTTTCACTGGTTCAGCAAAAAGTATCATACAAAATTACCATAATGAAATTATTGAATGTAATATATGTTGTCGGGTTAAAGCAGAGGACCAGGCTCTGCAGCTTTGAGCATTACAAATCAAATTCCTGGCTACAGCTTTGCTTCATTTTCCATTCTTATAATCTCTCACATCCTCGCCTCATCCTTTTCCTCCTCACCTCCCATCTATTATCCTTTCATCTCTGCTACCATCGCCTCCTCACCCCTCCTATTCTTCCCCATTCTTCTTCTCTTTAACCTCTGATCTCATTCCCTCTTCCCTCTCACTGACCTTTTTTCCAGATAACTTCTCATCCTTCCTGCTATCATCACCTGATCTCTCCCTCCCTCTTATCTTCATTTTCTTGCGCCCTCTGTCACACAATCTCTTGACCCTCACATTTCGTTTTGTACGTTCTCATCATGTCTGATCTCACCGTGTTGGTCGCCTCGCTCTCCTCTCGTTAACTTTACCCTCATACCGCCGTTATTTCTCCTCTTTTAAAGAGTTCCCTGGATCTGCGCTCTTCAATCCCCTTCTGGTGCTTCCTCGTCTCCACTGATCTCCAAGACATTTTACCTCAGGCAGTGAGCTCAAGGAACGAAATCCAGCAGCCGAAGAAGTGGAGAAGTGAAAAAAGTTAAGATTTAACCCGATTAAAATGTGTCAGAGGATATGGTGGAGTTCAGTTGGTGGCAGTCGAGAACATACATTTCTAAAAGTTCAAAAGTTGTCAGTCTGGTCAAGACATGAAGTTGTTCTATATTTTACGGATGTTTGCTCCAGTTATTAGAAGCATACGGGCGTTTTCTCCTTGATGAGTTTGGACCGTGGGAGCAGTTAGCAGACTTGTCGGAGTGCTGGGAGATTTATAGATTTATAAAGAAACAGCAGTCATTTTAAAATCTCTTCTATAGCAAACAGGAGGCCAGAGAAGAGACCTGAGAGTCGGTGTAATGAAAATGTAAAGTGTCTAGTGCTCGTGACAGCGAAGGCTTTAAATGTGAACGTCCTCCTCCTTCACTGAGCTGTCACCATAGCAGCGCAGTGATATGCCTGGAAGTTGTAGTTCAGAAGAAAGAAAATAGGTCATACCAGGTCGTAATTCCTGGAGAGAGACATTGCTGTTGAGTTTTTTAAAACTCTTTCTTTGATGCCTTGAGTGCCACAAGTCAAGTGCTGGTTAGTTGAGTTACTTCTCTGCAGTCAATCCTTCAAACTCTCACTCCAAGACACGGAGAAGAATAAATGGCATTAAAGGAAAAATAAAGATTTGGGATTTTGGCGTGACGTGTCAAATTCAAAATGTAGCGTAACTCAGCAGGCAGAGCGGGTCGTCTAGTAATCGGACGGTCGCTGGCTTGAACCTCGGCTCCCCTGGCTGAATACTGAAGTGTCCTTGAGCAAGATACTGAACTCTAAATTGTTGCTAAGGTCACCAAGACCTCTGACATGAGAGCTGAGATGTGCGTCATCCTGTTATTGATTTGCTTAATGCAGAGAGACTCTATGAGACTAATTTGTGACGGTCGAGTCTTTATTTTATATTTATGGCCCACTAGCCAGGGTTTACTCTGAAGTAATGGTGGAACAATTAATACAGCAGCCAGATTAATTATATAGTGAAATTAAAACTGCATTGAAACAAGCAAAACAAATAGACTACTTCTACATCGTCCCCTGACAGGAAAATGCTGAAACAAACTTTTTTTTGGTTGAACCCGACTGATGAATCCAGGTTCTGAATACATCATGACGAGAAGCGTCCTCACAAGTCTGGATAACCAAAATGTGTCTGCATAACAAGCTGACACTGGCCCTTTATGATGTGATGAAACCAAGCAAAATGTAATTTGAAGGAAAAAATAAGAACATGAATGTTTCACTACAAAAGATGATTAAAAAATGTGACAGATTTCAAAGTAAATATCTTTTCCCTTAATGTTTAACAAATTGCATTTAAAGCTTTGTGAATTTATTCATGTGAGCTTGTGCCTCATGTAGTGCTGTGAATCTAAAAAACCCTGCAGGGAAAAAAAAAGTACAAAATGACTATTCCTCACAGACGTGACTTCCTTATAGTCTCTTCTAATTTACTTGGATTGGCTTCTACACTGCTGCCAGACAAAAACACAAGCTGCCCTCAGAACCAAATTATTAATTGTTGTTTGCGTATTTGGGGGCCAGAGCAGAAGACCGTGTGTGTGTGTCTGTGTGTCTGTGTGTGTGTGTGTGTGTCAGTGAAAAGCCTGAATCCTCAGAGTAATTACCATGAGGCCAAATAAACCTGTCAATCGTTATTCTCGTCTGCTCTGGAGATGTGACACCCGGGCCGAGGCTCAATTCACTCTCCATTCAATCAACTTAGGAAGTAAATTCTTTTTAATGTTCTATTTGCATACGTTCTTTTCAGAGCTACGGGAGCTTTCATATCTAATTTATTCACAATGAGCGCTGGGTTGTTTTTTCTAGAAGATGCACAGTGGCTGCTTATTTTTCATACAGAAGGCTTTTATTTGACACATTGCAGCATTACTTACAGTATGTTCTCACTACCTGACGGGCTCCAACACTTGTTGTTCCAGGTCATGGTAATTCTCAGTGCGGTATCGAAGGCAACTGGACTCGTTTCAGTTCCCTGAAGACTTACCGCATCTCATCCAAGAGGCTTCTTAAGTTCATTCTGAAGAAGCCTCTTGGATGACAGGTGAAACGGGTAAATTGCCTTTGATAAAGCACTTAGAATATGCCTCAACCTGGCGGAACCCTGCTAGCGCCAGCTGCCCGATGGAAGCAAGCTCGTCCCGCTAAATAAGAGCTAATTGAAAATTACACATGCAAAGAAGGCAGCGTCGGGAATGTAAAGAAAAAATAACCTTTATAAAAGAACGAGGCGTTGAATGCCAGGCTATTTTGGTGCCTGGTCGGTATGCCATCCTTATATGTGGTATTAATACATGTTCAAGAACACCTTTTATGAAATTATCTGGGGATGTTGCGTGGCCAAAGGCTTTCAAAACACACAAGTACACAAATCAGTCTCCAGGGATGTAGGAGCCATTTTGACTGGCCTGTCTACGCCTCACTACCATCAGATCTATTGATTTTTAGCTTTTTTTGACCCTCCTTCTGTTTATCTCCTTTACTTTTGGAATTAAATGTTTTGTTTTGTTTTTTTCATTTCAGCAAGATGGCTCCCTCAGTGCTTAGGGTGGGAGTTGGTGGCAGGGATGTAACGTTGCCATGGTTACAGCAGAGACAGAAACAAAAGTCTCCACATTTGCTATCACGACGATGGTGAGGGGGGTAAGATAGAGGAGGCTAAGATAGATTGAGTGCCAAGACTTAACACATGTTATCGCTGGCCACCGTTCACACAGAGCAGATCTAAGTTGTACCGCTGACATCACGGGCGAGCAGTTGGCGCCAGTGGCGAGGAAAATATAACATGTAGGATCCCCGAGCAGATCTGGGCTCTGGGTGGGCGTCCATCTGCCAACGAGAGAGAGAGAGAAAGAGAGAGAAGCAGCTCAGCAGACTGGTTTTACATCGAGAGTGAAAACATGACCGTACAGCAGAACTCAGCGTGAAAAAACAGGTGAATTATAATTTAAACCAATGAACAACAAAATCTAATGATTATGAGGAAGCACATGTTTCCTCTTATGATTTTTAAACTGAACTGTCGACATCGGACGTGTCCTGGGATCACTGGAAGGAGTAAAGTGTGACTCCAGCAGTATCTATGTGGCGCCAGTGTGTTTCCAATCAACAAAGTAATTAAAGACTGAGTGGAGTAAGAACTGTTTCTCTGTTCTCGTGGCCAGTGTTGGATGAGTGTATATATAATATGTGTCAATTAGAGGGTCTCAGATTTACCTTAACTTATAAAAGTTGTAATATTAGTTAAAGACCTGATCAGCTATGTGTTCAAATGAGTAAACTTGTGATATTTATTTCACTTTATCAGGAGTTTATTTTTATTTTTTGTGTTGTGTGACTATTTTTTATCTGACTGCTGTTGATGTGCATTAAGGCTACTACTCAGTTTTGTAGCATTAAATACATTAGTATACATTCTCCTCATTTTGTTCAGCCAGACGGTACGATGTGTCTGTGAATGAGTCATATTTTAGTGTCTGCCTCATCTCCTCACAGCTCCTGAGCCTGGATGATGAAAGACACAAAATCTCAAAAAAAAATTCAAAAAAGATTTATTTTAGCTTCTCCGTTCCCTTTTTAGTATTTTAAACGTCAGGATATTTGACCTTTGCAGTTTTATTATTCATCCTGTGCAACTCAGATTTTATTTATATGTAAATACTCAAATCTGTATTCAATGTGAATTCCAAAAACAAGACCACTGCAGACTTTAAATCTTCTTGACACCACCTGCCCTGCATATTTGTGAAAAGAGAGGAAGAAACCAATACTGCCTGTACTGTGAGAACAATGTACCCGCCCTTTAGAATAGCTTTGGGAAAACCTGTTTATTTTTCATGCCGTCTTTGTAGTCACTGCACACCACAAGATTTATCAGTTCACATGTGGAGGCTGCAGGACACCGAAAGTTTCTGCCTCACTTCAAGATGATATATGTCTCTGCATGTGTCCTTGTGGTCACAGAGGAAATGGACAATGGATCTGAATTATATTTGCAAGCACGTTTGCAAAACACTAAGAGAGCTGGTGAGACAATAAAACACACTGTGCCTTTGCAGACAGGTAAATCTAATTAGTGTGGTCCATGTGGGCATACACCAGAGAAATTATGAGAACAAAATCAAAACAAGAATGTTCATCTTGCTGTCAATACTAGATATAACACATGTCTTTCTAAGATGTGTATCAATGAGATTTATCTTGTTTACAGATTAAAGCACATTTTTATGGCAGGTATGTGGAAGAGGAATATTGTGTTTGGGTTGTTTCTATTTATTTAACACGCAACATAACACTGAGTGGATATCTGGTTTGGAAATAAATTGGGATTGTTATTTCTGCAGTTAACCAGGTGGCAAATAAAGTGGGGTTACTGTAGTTTTATCATCGAACAACTCCAATTAGGAAAACTCCATCTGTATTCTCTGAAGTCTGAAGGATGCCAGAAGCATTCGCTATCTTATTTTGCTGTTCTGACTGTTTCACCACAATCAAAACACAAAGAGCATCCAACATCAAAACTTCTCCACTGAGTGTTTACTGTAGAACACATTTATTTGTGGTTCCAAAAGGTTTTCGTTTGCTTTGTATGAAGCTGTGTTCCACTATTCCCAGTAGGAATGTATTCATTATCGAATCCCATCCCAGAAAAAGAGAGAAACTCTTTGAGCGTGTGACCCCACAACAATATTACACTGCCGCCAGTGTTTGCGAGTTCCTTGTCGAGTTCTGAGAGAATGTGAGATCAGAAAAGTTCATTTCAAAATGGGGTCACTGCAACTTTGCTGTGGAAACAGTGTTGAAACACAGGCAAACACACACATAAACAAACAATTGTATTGGTTTTCTGCTCTTACAATTCGAGACCACACCAGAACCAGAGAATAGACAGCTGCACATCCAAAGTTACACAAAAAAACAACAACAAATAAATTGGATGTCTCAACAGAACTCCTGTCGGTCGTGTCTGCTGTCAAAATGTCAGACTGTCAGAACTGATAATGAGAAACCAAACAGTGAGAGAAAAGTTTCAAAAGTCCACCTGAAGGTTAAGAACTTTTTAAAGTTATGATGTTTGGAGACTTAACAAGGAATATTGGACATTCTGAACAAACAATAGTGAGGCAGCAACACAGTGGATGAACCTACGTAATGTATATGACAATCCGTCCTGATCCCAGCGCTGTCTTACAGGTCTTATATCTTGGACAGAAACATGGCTTGCTTCACGAGGCCTGTCCCTTCAGAATAACTCGACAATCCAACACAGAATAACACATGCGAATGTTTAGCTCTGGCAGGTATATTCAGGTTTAAGCAGATTGCTGTTATTGGGCTTAAACATGCAAACCGGTTGGTATGGTCCATTTAATCCCAGCTGTGACAACACATGTAAAACCCAAAGAAACTCACTGGTACAATCCAGCCTGCCCAGGACTGGACCGACCCAAAAGGAGAATGGAGAATGGAGATTGGATATTGCGCATGTAAGGCTCATGGGCCCTTATCAACCCACATGAGGGCCAGATGGATCAACAACCCACAATTGGCCCTAACGACTCTGAAACTCAGAGCTCACACCTGTCCTTAACGACTCTGTAAGGACACTCCCACACAGAGTTTAAAAGCTTGCAACTCCCATCCAGTCAGTAATAACTGAAGAAGCCTCTTGGATGAGAGGTGAGATGTCCTCGAGAGACTGAAACAAGTCCAGTTGCTTACGGTACAACACTTAAATTGGATATATATTTATGTAGACAGAAAGATCCAATGATGACCCTTTGGTAACTCCAAAGACTTAACAACTGGATCAGAGTCATTTTTTTTTCCAGGTTAAATTCTTGCATCATATCCCGTTTAAAA
This sequence comes from Acanthopagrus latus, assembly GCF_904848185.1. Taxonomy (NCBI): domain Eukaryota; kingdom Metazoa; phylum Chordata; class Actinopteri; order Spariformes; family Sparidae; genus Acanthopagrus; species Acanthopagrus latus. The sequence continues at coordinate 2,453,091 of NC_051045.1, read as the reverse complement.
ATGTTCATCTTAGATTGAGAAGTGTTTTGATCTAGACTTGGTTTTGATGCTTTCAGCTTCCATCCTTTTATAATATTTGGATGAAAGCATTGTGAGCCGCAGTGCAGGTGATATTGAATTCTCCTCTGTGCAGCTTTGGGTCTCCTCATCTGAGTTTAGCGCATTATCTCTTTGCACTGAAGTTATTACGCATCACAAAGAAACGTGGCACTTCACTCTCACAACACATAGTGTCGCAAATGCAGTTGTAGAGATTCTACACCACACCTGCCGCCCATGAAATACTCTCCGTTCCCCATGTGAGGTAAATTGAAAGTGTCACCCCTTAAATTGACTTTCTGCTGCATAAAGAACCACTGTAATGTTGTTATTTCGTCAAATGGCCCAGCTGGTGCACTTTCATTCCCTTGGTGGCTGAGCAGTGTTTAAAATGCCTCTGTGAATTAGACTGAGGGAATAAAGGCGATTTTATGAGCTTTTTCCACAACAGCAGCTCTGCCAAGTCTCCAGGGGTGACGCCTGGTGTCAGAGATAATTGGGAGAACATGTCATCTTTCCCAAGGCTCTCACATCTGGACTTCCTTCCTCCTTGTCCTTCACCAACAGAAATTCTATTCAAATGAGAGCTATTCTATACTTAATATGTGCAATTACCAACTGTATTTATGTATAAATCTTCTCTCTCAAAGAAGCAGAGCAATCAGACAATCAGCAGCCGTTACTGAAGATATTATTTATATTATTATAATGGTTTTATCGGACCATTTCCGTCATTGTGAATAACAATCATTCAGTCAGGGTCATGTTTTGGTTTACGAGGTTCTGTCTACACAAACACACAGAAACTGCTAGAAATCACTGCATCATGTCATCAAAATATACATTTTGTTCTTGTTAGAAACACAGTTAAATGTCCCAACGTCGATCTACTGGTGACAAATATTAAAAACGCTATCTTGAACAGTGGTCTCTGGCTTGGTAGACGATGTCTCCACTAGCTGAACACAACATACAGTCGGCTCATATACATTATGTAGTTTAAACATGATATGACACATCTTGTAGATATGGTGAAATGAAACATACAGATTTGAATGTATCCTTGGTGGTCAGAAATTCTAGTGATTGCGCTTGTTTTCATTCACAATTTTGACCACTTTCACAGAGAATAGAGGAGGGAATAAAGTCCAACATGTTACACCTTGTGGCCATGATCAGGATCAACATGAATCACCTAGTAAAACAAATTCAAATAGGGTAAGTATGAAACTGGAGTTGTCACATGACCATATACTCAACCAATCTTGGGTATCAATTAGTTTTGCCTACACACCGACCCTATTTCAATGTCGTTCTGTTCTGTAATGTATTTCGTGATGACCCTGATGAAGGCCACAAGCCACAACAAGGAAACTTTGTACATATATTCTCCTATTCATTTTTTTTTTACACTGGTTCATGAACATTGTGCACACCCCTGATTTATTCTCACACACAATGGAAATCTTTTAAAATTGGATTCTTCTTGATTGGATCGGCCTTCCAGGCAATCACCATGACAATCAGACTGAGCTGATATCAGCTTGACATCCTCCCCCCAAAAAATCAGGCATAACAAAAAAACATTATAATGTTTAAACTTGTAACGTTTCCCCCCTCATTGACTAGGATTTACTAGTGTAGTGCATTTTTTTTTTCTTCTGGAAAGGAAGTTTTACATTTTTATATATCAGTATGTATCAACGGATAAATTGACTTAACATATCCAGTTTCACCTTAACAGACATGGTGCTTTATAGGTGTTTCAGGCAGGAAGACAATGACCACAGTTTAAAACTGCATTTCACCATTTGTTAATGTGAAGCGACCAAATATTTTGAATTGAACCCTTGAACTTCTGATGGCATGTCCGGACAAATTATGTGACAAGACCACATGTGTTTAATGAGACCTTCGTACATTTATAGCTGTGTTTGCTGGGATGAAAACAGGTATGTTTAGTCCAAACTTGATTTGTTTTCAGAACCCTAAGCAAGTGTTTTTTTTGTGCCCAAACCAATCCAGAGTGTAAGCACAGCATCCTCACAACATAAAATATGAACTTAAACCTAAGAAACATCAAAGCGCAACAAAAAGACATGTTCAGTTTTAAAATATCAATTTATTCTTATTCATGGTATTGAAAGATTGTTTCAGCATTTTCATTAGCCAATTTGGACTCTGTTCTACAGAAATGTTACTGTGCTGAGTTCCACTGGACTCAAATGAACAAATCTTGTGTAAATTAATTCTTGCTATTACAGTTTTCATCTGGCTGGTTAACCTTTGAGCAGGGCTGTTATGCTGCTGTGGTTCCTGGACCGTAACTGCAGAGCCACAAACATGTCATATTCAATGTCTGTCACATGTGGAGTTGTGTGGAAAAGAAAAAAAAAAAACATTATTCCTTTGCACACTGAGCGCAAGTGCCATCATAGAGAGAGTGTAATTGTTGTCATGCAGATGATTTGAGGGTTTTGTTGAATTAACGGAGTGAAGGTGATGGATTGTATCTCAGCTGACTGGCTGAATAATTCATTGCTCATTAGTGGTGACCAGCCTGCAACCAGAGATACTCATTCGTCCCGTTCAGAGACAATAATGGGTACGAAGGCGAGGCAGTTACAGGAGATGGATGTAATGAAAGAATTATTGCAGAAACCATTTCTGCCCAGGCGTGGGTGGATGATGGGAAGGGTGGAACTGTTGTGTGTTTGTGTAGGTCTGTCATTGCTATTAGGGCACCTCTGCTTTGCATTCATATCTTTTACTCACCCAGAGAGCAGCTGCGACTCAGACAAAAGAGGATGAACACGGTGTAATTATGACAGCAGAGATACAGCTAATCACATTTATCTTTTTCTAATTGTTTTTCAAGTCTGTTTCCTGGCATCTCAATCAGATTCCCTAATGGGAGAGCTGCTTGTTGTGACTCCCACAAGCCAGCCGTTCAGAAATCCAGACAGCTTGACCGAACACCAAAGCTTTAAGTCCCCCCATGTGATGAGGAAGTAGTTGTTATTAGTGGGCTGTGCTCGCCAGCCCACTATGGACACCTCTATAGCTCTGCTATAGGGTGTCCATAGTGGGCTGTGCTCGCCAGCCCACTATTACTATTGCTCGCGCCTCTTCTTAATATTTTTCATCCTCCCGCTCGTTTTTGGCACTTAACTTGTCTCGCACCGTTTGTCGCACACAAACAAACAATATATCAAAACGTGCGTCTCGATCTGACTCGGTATGCTATCATTCAGATTTTTGAAATACGAATTTTTCGCGTCGCAAGACGCGAAAAACTGCGAAAAATTTCCCATAAGGAATGAATGGGACGAGGTCAAAAATGTCGCAAATCTGCAATGTTTTTCAAACATCTCCTGCTCTGGCATACATTCGCCTAGAAACACCATTCTAACTTTAAAACGTAGGCACAGGTCTCGACTATTTAAGTTGTATTTGAACTTTTTTCCTACGATGTTTAGTTTTTGAACTCTGACCCTTTAACGACGGTGAGTGATTTGGGGAAATTCAGGATTTTCAATGAGTGTGTATGGCGGAATGTTCGCGCAGCAGAGTGCAGGAGACCAACTGACAGAGTGAGAGAGACTCAAAAAAAACCTCAGAAATTTTCTCTTTCCGTGACGATCCCGGCCACAAATTACGCTCAAAAACAGTGATACTTTCCAGAGTTGTAGCCACAATTGTCTTCTCTCTCACAATGTGTCCACTTTTTCGGTCGGATTTACGGTTTTTGAATTATCTGCCTTTGACCGACCAGAGTAGCACTCACTGGCTCCATTCACTCCAATGTTAATCGGGAAGAGGATTTTTGAAACAGCACCCTTTTTCAACTCGCTCGTGTTACCACATTTCTGACACAAAGACCATGAAACTTGGTGAGGGTGTTCTTTAAGGCATTTCTGGCTTGATCGTGAAAAAAATTTGGTGCTATCATGTATGGCTTTGAATATATAGCACCAGTTTGACGTCCTGCATGTGAGGCTGAAAGGGCTGAGAAAACAGCTGTCCCCAGTCCGTTAGCGGGGGGTCAGCACGATCACCGTGGCAACCGAGATCAGCTGGGCAAGCACAGACAGTCTGTCTGTCTCTCTCTCTCTATCTGTCTGTCTATGCATATATCTCTCTTTATCTGTCTGTCTCTATCTGTCTGTCTCTCTCTCTCTCTATCTGTCTGTCTCTGTCTGTCTGTATCTGTCTGCCTCTCTCTCTCTCTCTTTCTGTCTCTCTCTCTCTCTATCTGTCTGTCTCTGTCTCTGTCTCTCCCTGTCTCTCTATCTCTTTGTCTTTCTCTCTCTCTCTCTCTCTCTCTGTCTGTCTGCCTCTGTCTCTCTATCTATCTCTCTCTCTCTCTCTCTCTCTCTCTCTCTCTCTGTCTGTCCTTCTGTCTCTCTGTCTCTCTCTCTCTCTATCTTTCTATCTCTCTCTCTCTATCTGTCTGTCTATACATATATCACTATCTGTCTGTCTGTCTCTCTCTCTATCTGTCTCTCTCTGTCTCTCTGTCTCTCTCTCTCTCTCTCTCTCTTTCTATCTGTCTCTGTCTGTCTGTCTCTTTCTCTCTCTATCTGTCTCTCTCTCTCTATCTGTCTGTCTATGCATATATATCTCTCTCTCTCTCTCCTATCTGTCTGTCTGCCTCTCTCTCTCTCTCTCTCTCTCTCTCTGGCATACATTAACCTAGGAACACCATTCGAACTTTAAAATGTATATACAAGTCCAAATTATCAACGTGGAATTCAACTTTTACTCTAGCTTTCGTAGTTTTTTCGTCACGGGGCAAAGCGCACAGCCCACTCTCGCGATTCCCCGGCGGGGAATTGTCTAGTTATTAGTTGTAGTTGTTATTTGTCATTAATGAGGCAAGCTGTGAAAGTCTTCTGTTCTGACTGTACCTAGAATAAAAATCTCAGAATCAAACTGCCGACAATGTGTGATCTTGCCAAAACTATTTCAGTATGCTGTGAAATACAGTATATACTGTACAGCTCTTAATGTGGATGTAGGTCTGATATTCTGAGCGCTTCAGTTTGCCTCACGGAGATACAGTCATGCAAGAAATATGCAGTAAAGTAAGTAAAAGTATTGGCATCAGAATTTATTGAACAATAACTAAAGATTAAAGTCATTAAATATACATAGTGGACTGTTTTTCCTTTTCTGGGGTATGAGTTTGAGATACTTGGTTACTTTCCAGCATTACAGAGTTGATATTAACATACTATATTTACATGTGGCACTCCATCTTTAACACTCTGCACACGTCTGATCAATGTAAACAACATGGAGTCCAGACAATGGTGGTGGTGGTGGTGGCTGATGACTCTTCTGAGACTGGAGTGCTAATGAGATGATGAAGCTGATGGAGTTGCTGAATCTGCGAAGACTTGGCGGCGATGGGAGAGTGGAGGAGGCATGCAAAACAGCAGCATGAATGAACTAAAGGCAGGGGAAAGATCATATGTTATCTCATATTGTATCTGCAGCTATAGCAGCGAGGTCTGCACTCCATCACAGACTTAACACATTGCGGTGAGGAATCACCAAACTCTGCATGGCCCCCCATTTGGATTCAGCAACCAATGAACTGCTAAACATTAAGGCCGCTGGTTTTGCACTGAATTTCCCACAGATTTCATATTTATATTCCACACTGTTCACTAATTATCATATGCAGTAACACAAGACGGTTTGATTCAGCTCTCACTCAGCTGTATCACGTTTCAGCCTTGTATCTCTTATTGGATGATGATGTTGATGTTTTAAAGAAAAAGCAATACGTCAGTATATTTCTTCGTAGTAGAACAGCCACTTAAATTGTGATTGAACCCATTTCACAAATGACACATAATCTGTATTAGTCCCCAAATTACCACGCAATGTTTAAGATATTTGAATTTCTGTCATCCACAGTCACAGTTATTATCACTGTGACATGTTAGAATCGTTGCCACTGAGTCATATTAGCAACAGAGAGGAGACACTCATCCAGTTAGAGAGTCGCTTTAGGCACAAGGATGCAGGTTTGGTGAAGGGTGAAAGATGGGATTCTGCTCGCAATTAGTGATGATGAGCCTTCTTGATTGTGCGGTGGTGTGCTTAAGGACTTCTTTGAGTCACATCATAATTTTGCATATATTTTGCATCAAAGAAGTCCAAAGGCACACCACTCTTATAGCTTTGAGTGCAAATGAGGCAGAACAAATTAGCAAAGTGTTCTCAGGATACAGTCTTAGCCAATCAGAAAGAACATCTCTCAGGGAGGCCGAGAGCATTATAAGGAACTGATGCAAGGTGCTACTTTTCCAATGTTCAACGCAACGTGTGATCACAGAATGTGTAATTACTGAAAGTGTAGCAGAGGTAAAGTAACCTGCTCATCATGCTGTTTGTTAAAAATTCCCTCTTACTGAAGTTCATGACATCTTTCAAATTACCTAAATCTGCCAAGGTGTCATTATTGTACAAAGTAATCAAATCAGCCAATCATTGTCCGTCACTGTCTGTGCTGTCATGAAAAGAAATAATAATCCCAGTTGAACAAAGAATAAGTAATCAGCGTGTGGCCTTGGCAGTGGTTCACACACCGAGTGCTTTCTTGTGGTGTCTTCTCATTTCACCCATGTCTGTTGTTTATCCGTGCATGGCAGCCATTGTCCAATGTATGTGTGCAATTGCATTATGTCTAATTTGCTGTTTTAAGTTCCACTCAACACTGGGAATTGATAAAGACATGTTTATTTCTTTATTCCCTTATAATAACATCATTTGTATGTATTGTATGTTAGAGACTAACGAGGCCTGAAAGAAAACACTGGATTGTGAGTTTTTTATTCATAACGACTTTTCCAAAAGCCGTAATCAGTAATTTCGAACTTCCGTGATTGCACAGATTTTGTGCATTTAAAAACTCAAAAGTGAATCTGTGATTAAGAGGGTATACTGAAAAACAAGTAAACATCTGTCTTTTGCAACGGCTTGAATGTCTACATGGAAAACTGACCTTTAGGTTAAACACTCAACCACATCTCCTCAAACGTTAAAATGAATGTCTGATGCATCACCTTCAGTTTTTCATATTTGATGTCGAGAGCTGCAATGAAATCAAATAGAAGATCGGTAGTCTAGGTTTTTTTCTGGGGCATTGCATTGTGTTGTTTACAGCTTTGTAATGTGGCAATCTATCAAGTTCAACTCAGTGTGACACCAGATCTTTTTTTTATGACACAAGCAGGATGAAATATTGTTCTTAGATAGAGAGAGAGAGAGAAAACTTTTTCACCTCATGTCAAAGTTTTATCGGGAGTCAGGAAGTTAATTAAAAACGTGAACGGGCTTTATGACTTCACATTTATCGTTGCCAAATAACACGTCAAGTGAAGAAGAACAGATGTGCGGGTCCAAGACTGATGTTTTAAAAACGCCTGTAAATTTAAAAACTGCTGGTAATTAAAACAACAATTGATTAGATGCTGTCAGGAGAATAACTCAGGCGAAGGTTGTTAAGTGGAAAGTAATCACAGCTCAGGACCTCAGTGGGGCATGTACTGGAATAGCAGAAAAGCGTGTTTGTGTGTGTATGTGTGTGTGCTAATGATTGTATTATTAGCACTTTTATCAGTTAGTATACCTTCGTTATGAGGACCTAGTTTCCATCTGGGGACCGAAAGTTGATCCCTAAAAGGTAAGTCAATTATTGTAGGAGCCAAACAATAATAGCGATATTTGTTTGGAAACAACAACAGCAGCTCCTCCAGAGGTCGGCGTAGCTGCTGCCATAGCATCTAGCATCTATTTATCTAAACCTCCAGCTGCAGTGTTGGAAAATTAAATTTTGTGTGCTTTGTGTTTTGTGCCATTGCAAAGCCCTAACCGTTCACATTAAATCAAATCTGTTTTAGGTTCTGTTTATTTTTCTAAGTCATGTTTCTCAACGATGAGCCGTTTCTGGATGCAGAGCAGAAATCCGTCCATCTCAACCACATGTTCCTCTCTTATCTCTGTCTGCCAGCAGTGTTTTAGCGTTTGCTGTAATACCTGAAATCAGTTACTGGTCCGTCTCACTTGGGCCTCAGTCTCACCAGAGTGCTAGAATATTTAACAAGCCTCTTTCTGAGGGTGCTGAGACGTCAGGTACCCTGTATGCTTACTGGTACTGATGTGTTTTAATTAGCCCATCTCTGAAAGTGAGATTGAATATGCCCCAAAATGAAGACATGTTATTCATTTTCTCTTTTATCTCACTGCCTCGCTCCAGCTCTTTAGTCCTGTGTTTTATCCTCTTGCTACCTTTGATACAGTCATTCCCACCAGACCTTCCTCTCTCGTCAGCCTTCCCCTTTCGTCATCTTCTTTTAACCTCAAATCTCCCATGACTCTTTGCCAACCACTGTCGGTATCATCACTGTGAACTCTGATATTGTACTCCATTGTCATGAAAGGTAGATATCGTATGCTGTTATCAGTTTTGACAAATACAGATCTGACAATGATTCAATGTGGTGACATTTACACTGTATGTGAGGAACACAAGGCTGGATGAAAATGAATATCAGATATAACACTGGTCTAAAAATATTAGGATTACACAACCATAATAACATCTCAGTGTTATCTTGCTTGACATTTTGGATATCTCACTTCTTCTTCACTTGTTTTCTTGAATAGTCGGAAATAAACTGCACTGATTACAAACCCATTTAAACTTATGAAATTTAAAAAAAAAACACAAAGAGATGAACAAAGTAAAGGAAGCAGAATGATGCGGTGCAGTGGAAGGAGTTCAACAGTTTTCTGAAAAAGTTCAACTTTCAATTAACATTTTAAAACCTGTCTAAAAGTAATTAAAGTACTCAGTGAAACGTGAATGTCCCCACCACTATTTTGTATAATTTGCAAAGAAAAAAAAAAACTTGCAATAAGAAATCGAGGAATATTAAGTGATGTGAAAAAAAATTAGATGAGCCATTATGCAAATTTTTTCACCGCAATTATCTTCATTTTGTAATTATCTGTCTTTAATGGAAAACTCATTGGGCTCAACAGTGCCGATACTTCTGTGGGGGGTGTATGCTCTCCAAATTTGCTAAAAAAAACCCCATTAGTTGATACATTAGCCTGGATTTTCCCTTCTCTTTTTCGTGATTTGTCTTTCCATATTAGGACAATTAAATACATGATAGGTTGAGAGGATGCAGCCTCTGCCATTACCCTCTTTTCTTGCCGTTTATCTGGAGCTCCGAAGAAGAAAACGATTGCAGTGAATGCACCCGCCATTAGCAGCTTCAATTACTATACTTTTCGAGTACACAGGTTCATGCAGTCTGTCGGTTTTAATGTAGGTTATATTGACGGCAGCAACAAAAAACAGCAACAGTTATGGGCACTGAGAGATATTCAGTATCGTTCTGGGCCCAGATTAAGATGCTATAGAGCTTCTGTCAGTCTAGTTGCTGTGATGATTTTTCCATTATGGCACAAATTATGCATAATTAGTGTCTCTCTCTCCCTTTGTTCCTCCTCTGGCTCTTCTCCCATCACTGCTGGTAATTCTCCAGTACTCCATTTCTGTCATCCATCCTTGCTTCAGTCCATCCTGCTGTCTTATTTCTCTTTCACTATACATCACTCTCTGGATCCAAGACTTTAATAACTTTCTTTGGCCCTGAATACTCCATCCATCTCCATCCTTTTCAGCCACCCCACAACTTGTAACTTTTTTCCTTCGAGCTCTCTCCATTTTCATCTCTTTGCATCACTTTCTGTCCCCGCCTCTCAGCCTCCTGGACCAAGCTTTTGTTTCAGCTTCTGTCAGCCCTGTCAAAGTTCCCTTCCCTCCTTTTTTCTTTTCATCTCCCCAGTCCTCTCTCCCCATCCCTCACTTCACGGCCCGTCGGCCCAGCTCAGATTTCACCCCTCCCCCTCTTTTCGTCGGTTGCCTCCGTCTGATTTGAGTTTGAAGAAACTCATATCATATTAATTCACCCAGTCCCTTCCTGCCTCCTCGCTTCCAAGTTGTTGTTTTCCCCTTATTGCTATCAACATGTTTCCTCAGCAGACCAGAAACTCAGCAGCGTCTAAGGACTCATTCTATCACACAAAACACCATTTTTCCACTGATTCACTAAACACATTCTCAGATTTCTTGTTTCGGCATGGTTTCTCACATTAACCTGGATTCCTTGTGTGCATGTTAATGTATTGCTACGCTGTCTCTCCAAGCACAGTTATTGTTTTGTGGGGTTTTTTTTTTTTTTTCCAATTCTGTGAAAGTCTTTCCGGATGCCAAAAGCAGAAACCTCAACAGAGCAAGATCAGATAATAACACTACAGTCACACTAGCAGCTCTGTGAGACTGTACTGAGGCAGAGTGGAACATTAAGCTATAAAAAAAAGTTAAAGTCACAGATGATGGAAGACATCTGTGACTCTTTTTCTTCTTGAGCAGAAACAGCAATAGAGAGCAGCAGGGATGACAGATCTTTATAAGATAACCCGGAGCATCTCCCTCGTTCCCTTAAAGTTTCCTTAACGTCACCATCGCTAAGCTTGTAACACACATACTTTACTATACTATTGCTATACTGTAAATTAATCAGTCTACAAATTGGTAGTATGGTGTAGTTTGCAACTAAAGCTGACATATGTTTGACATAATGGTGTTCAATTTATTTAACCATTTGTAAACAACTCCTGTGTCTAGAGACACGTCAATGCTTTAAAATTCACGAGTTGGTTATTAACTGATGTCTTTTCTGTCACACAACAACTGAGAATCTACTTCTTTTTTGAAAAAGACACAAACAATCTCAAGTGGATGTAATATCTTTTTTTGCTATCTTGATTTAGTGTGTCAGCATCCTAACATTTTCTCATTTGCACAAACATGACGATCAATTTAGGACGATGGAAATTAGTCAATCATTCATTTTGCAGGAACACTCACGATGATGGCATTACATAAAAAATCATGTGCCACCAATACTTGGACGACATTTAATGGCAATTCATCAAAAATGGAGCAGAGGTGAATGTATCTTCTTGTAATCATGTCGCTGAATTAATATGGTCCCAGACTTGATCTGAAATACAGTTTCTTGACGAGCTGACTTGTTGACATCACCTTCGGCACACACTGCTCCCAAAATGCACCTTCTGAAAAAGAGCTTGATGATGAAATGTTTTCTTCAGCCACGATAAAACTGGCTTCCACTGCTGCATCAGTTTATGCCATAAGGTTTGCTAAAGGTTTTTCTGTTGAGAAGTCAGGCTGCCTTTTAAATCAAGGACTTTCTGGTGCTTATCTTTGGTGGCTCTATATTTTGTGTCAAAGTACTGCCATAAATTGTACTCCTTGCTACGCAGAAGTAGTACCGGCTTGTCTCCATTAAGTAGAATTATGTATTTGTGCTCCCATTTTTCATTAAACTGTCCCTTCCTCTCACAAAATTACATGTCCAGTTAAGACTTGTTGAGATATATTATTCCAGACCAAAGTGGTGAACCAACACACTAATCCAAGCATCCCTGATGCCGTGCCAAAAGAAGATGTCACTGCTACTTTGGAGGATTTTAAGAATACCCAGTACATGTTTGAATCGTTGTACTGACGACTTTAAATTTGGTGTCAACTCTCCTCCAAACTGTGGCTTCGGTCTGTACGAAACAGCTCTTTAACGCTGTTGATTTTCCACTTATTTATCAAACGAGGTTGTTGATTTAGATATGAAATTAAATCATTTTCAAATTAGAATAAGAAGTTGTAAACACATGTGCATGTTATTTACCCCAAGCACTTTTTCTCCATAAATAAAATGTAAATGTGATGCAGTTTCAACATGCCCTCATCCTTACATCATCTTCTGCCCCCTATTTGACCCTTTGTCGAATCCATTACTACACTTTAATTATTTGTCTCTTTTTATACTTTGGTATCAGCTATTCATCTCTGTGTGTAATATGGCAGGTGTGGGAGTCTGAGAGTTTGGTGACTTGCAGAAATTGCAAAAGCTAATTCAAAGCATATTGTATACAATACATAGTAATCACAAACATATGAAGCCAGATGAGGATGACTTGTCAGAGCTTCTGGAGTTGAAAAATCATGTTTCCCATGAAGTTTTGTGTTTTCCTGCATAGTATCTTGGTTTCTTTAGCAAAAGGTTTTCTCTTTCGCTTCAGAGGAGAAAGTATTTTCTGTCCGTCTTTCACTGCGTGAAAGAGAGACAGACTGTTTTCACATCTCCGTCACAGTTCACTCCGGAAGAACAGCATCTCATAAACATAAACGCAGAGGGGATGGAGGAGGTTGTGACTGTCGGGCGAGACGCCTGCCAAGTAGGGAAACACAGATGGAGATGATGCTTTTTAACATTTGTAAGTGTTAACCTGTTGGATATTTTTAACAAGACCTCTGGACGGTTTCCAGCTTCCCCATTCTCACTCCCAGCGTGTCAGATACAGCAGCCAGGTCCTCGTCCCCCCCCCCCGGCTTCTGAATTTGATGATGTAGGTTCCTCTGAAGTGTCACTTCTTGAAGCACCCCTCAAGTGAAGTAGTATAAAGGGGTGGCTGGGAAGACTTCACTTCCAAGGGTCGAGATATGCCAGCCCTTTTCTGACTAAAATTCACGTTTTTTGTATCATGTCACGTAAGATGAGGTAAAAAGTTAAATGTATTGTCAGTTTTTAAATCACAACAGTTTAAACTGTGTTTGAGTCCTTTGTACTACATCTATTTCTGAAAATGGAGCATTGGTAATGCGTTGAGGAGTCTCTTCACATGAACACCAGCACTGAGAATATTGTTTGTGTACACAGAGTTACTAAAAAGAAAGTTTTTGAACAACTCACTTTAGTTGCTTGTTCCGCTCACCGCCGTCCTGCATGTCTAGAAGTATCGATAGAACGCTCCTAAAGCTTACTTGAACTCGAACACCTCATCTACGAAATCGAATTCTTCATACCCAGCCATGTCTTCAGGTGTCTTTTCTTCTGGGTCTTCTTCGCTGTTCTTCTGTGTCACAGATAGCCTACTGTCTTCCGTCAACAACAATCCACTCGAGATCTCACGTGACGTTTCCGGCTTTTGATTTTAGTATTTAGTATCTTACAAGAGACTCAGGTACATTCACAAAAAGACATATACATATCTGTGGTTTGCAGAAACTCTCATTCTCAACATTTGTGAGCTAAGCCTTCCCAAGGATTTCCTCTAAATTTGACGCTCTTTGCAAAACCACTTGAGGAGTCCCGGAAGCATCCGGATCCTCCCGTCGACCCGAGCTCCCTCCTGAACTGCTCACCCTGTCTCTAAGAAATGAGCTCAGTCACCCTGGGAAGGAAATGAAGCCAAATAATCATTATCATCGGTGAGGGTTGGAATTGAAATCGACTGGTTTGGTACCAAAGCCAAACTAATGAGAATAAGTAGCATTATCTGAGCCAATCTGCTCATTGATTTTGCATTCAGTCCGACACTCACACATAAACAAGCAGCACCAGAGAACAGTGTATTCCCCGAATGTTTTCCCTGCAAATTATCTGAACCTGCTGCCAATCTAATTATGCTGAAATAAATTAGCTGATGTTTTATTCAATCTTAGCATCCCAAATGAATTTGTACCTTTTTTTCCCTTCTTTTTTCTGAACTCTGCCTTTTGTTCATGTGTTGGGTTTTTTTTTCCCCCTCTCTCGCTCTCTCGGTCTTGGCCTCTATCTGTCCAAATCTGTCCCTGGGAGGATGTCATGTTTTCGCTTTGTCTGCTCGCTCATTATCAAAACATGGGCTGCCCTGCTGAGCCTCCTCTGTCGGTAAATCCCTGCTTATTAGATCCAAAACCCAGCTAGAGAGAAGCATTAGCAGAACCCACAGGGCCACCGGGATGGAGGGAGTTATGCAAACTACTACAGAGAAAAGGAATAAGCAAAAGAGGGAGATGGAATAAACCAACAGAGCTAAACAATCAGTGTCCTGATACTCATATTGTTGACAGCAGGACAAATCTTTGGACATTTACTAACACATCCAAAAATGGAAAAAGGAAAAAAATACATATTTTTGTAGCTTTTCAAACAGTTATGATATGGCAGGACATGGCATTCATTTGGCTGACTAAACCTTAAACCCCTTTATGTATTCAGACAATTTCTTTTTGCATGAATTCCCTGGTGAGCTACAAAATTTCACATTCACTCCTGGAAGCTGCCCTGTACAATAACAAATTGGTATGAAATGACTTCTATTGTAGTCGGAGGTTAAGGACAAAACCGCTGCATGGCGTTGTGCTCTGGTCATTTCGGTTTAATTCTGTGTTTTCGGTGTGCTTTTTTGTGGTCGTTTTGTGGTGTTTTCTGCCCTCCTGTGCTCCCGTTCTGCTCGTAGTGTTTCTCCACTCATTAAACCTCACCTGTTTTCCTCTGCCTCTCTCCACCTGCACCTCATTCCCTCATTAGTATGGTGTGTATTTAAGTCCAGTCTTCAGTCCAGTCTTTGTCAAGTCATCTGCTCAGTTTACCTGACGTTGTGTTGGCTCTTCCTTGTGTGCTGTAATTGTGAATAAACTATAATCCATTGTACTTCCTGCTTGCTGGGTCCTGCATTAGGGTCAACCTTGACTGGTCCAGCTTGACATACTGGGGAATAGAAAGATGAGCAGAAAGTCAGTCATACGGGTTGTGAACAAGATGATGTTTCAGCCAGATCAGCTTGCTCTTTATTTTGAGGTATAAAAGCATCAGTGAGGGCAACAAAATTATCAGCAATGCCACGTAAGATGTCATAGAACCAATGGTCAAACACGGCTGGAGATATCTGGAGGTCTCATCATGGTGCCTTGTCTAAAATATCCAGTGGTTTCACACTTACAAATAAAAAGCAGTCAGTAAGCCCCATTCATACCGTTGTTTGCAGGCGGGGATCCTGCACCAACTCGCCACCTCCTCTGTGTGAAAGTTTCAGATGCGGCTCTGGTGCTGATCGGCCTCTGGAGGTACTATCAGAGCCGCATTATTGGAGAACCGGACCAGTGTGAACTGCACAGGTCCCTCACACAACTTAATACACAAGAAATTTCCCACAAAGCAACATAACAGGACCAAACAAAAGTGTAACTGTCTTTGGCAACTTATAAGAGGAAAAAAATACAACAGCACACCCCTGAATAATGCACCTGAGTTCTCGAACATCCAAGAAAGAGCGGTGCTGTGATCCACTGTGGCCCTGCGTTCATGAAGCCTTTCACATGGCTGCAGCTAGTTCTATCTTTCTGTCTTTGGTCGTCTTGTACGCTGAGCTCACACTGACACGAAAAAGAGACAAAGAGGAAGACGGGGAGACATTCAATCCCACAACACCCATGTATCATGAGGCTGTATGGACAGTTATGGCTCCCATGGTGCACCAGCCGACACATTCCTGCTGTGTTGCTTTGTTATCGCAGGCAAACTGATGCTTCAGTACCCTTCATTTGTGCAACTTCAAGGTTCAATTAATTATATCTCTCTGTTTGAGAGCACTCCCACGTTGAAACCCATGGATTATTCCATTTTTTTTTTTTTTTTTAAAGGATTGAAATTAATTGATCCCTGAGGGAGCACCGATGGAGAATATGTACCGACATCAGAACTCGTTTAAGGTGTGCAATTTGCTGCAGATATAATGATATAATGAAAAAGTAAAGGAGTCTAACAAAGTGGACAAAGTGCTGGCTCATGAGGAACGCTTTTACAATTGAAACACAGCCAGGAGCTATCTTGGTTGTCCTCTCATAATGATACCCAGAGGTTTCATTAAGTAACACAAGGATATTTAGAGGTTACTAAGATATGACAGTGAATATATGTTGATTTAAAAAAAAAAGTCTTGTGCAATATATAGTGGTCCTGCTGAGTTTTTCTGTTCTACTTTTCAACATCTCACAGCCTTATGAGTATTTGATCACCTTGTTTGTGTTCTTATTCTCATTCAAGAGATGATGTGAAAGGCAAAATCACATAAAGCATATTAGTACTTTTGTTTAACTTTCAGGAAATTGTCTCTGAACTCAGGCAGTTGATGAAACTGCTGTTCCTCAATCAAGTTAATGGATAAAGTTAATGGATAAAGTCTTCAGTTTTGTCAGTTTTGTCAGTTCTTTCACGTCTTCAGTCTTCGGCTTCAGTCTGTGATACATCCTGTTTTATTGCATTCTGCTTGATGAGAATTGAGAAACTGATGTAAGATGAGATAAAAACCATCCAAACGTTGTGAGATATGAAAGCAATCGACAACATGAATGAAGTAAAACTGAATAAAAGAATTTCCTGTCATTGAATTTCTTTGTTTTGACAGATGTCTCCACTAACTGATGTTTGATGCTTGTTCAGAAAAGATACAGCATCCGAGTGAAAGAGAGCAGTGTGTTAGCTCATCTGGGTTATCCTAAATACTTAATGATGTTTGCATGAAATACCATTCAATGAATAATGAATATTGTGGTGATTAACTTGGGATCTTCAAAATCATATTTGACCATATGCTTCCAAACTGCAGCCTAATTTGGGAGCATTTGGTTGTGTTTTGATAAGTGATATTTAAAACAACACTTTGTTACCAGATGTATATGTTTTTTTACAGTGATTTAATGACATTGAAGACAGTTACAGATACATGTGTACATACAAGTATCATCCAGTTTGTTGAGGCATTTGTTTTTAAGTCGCATATGTACTTGGAAAATATGTTAATTGATCGACTTGTTGGTCCGCAGTTTGAGTCGCATTGCTGGATATTTTTAAAGACACCTGCAGGTATTTCCAGCAGTTTTTGAGGTGACAAAACCAGATAATTTTCACATCAAAATAGATATTTTAGGCCTGACCATAAACCATGTGGGTTTTGTGTGTAAACTTAACCAGATCGTGAGCACAGACCAAAAAAAATTCAACCTAAATGAACTTGAAGCTGCAACAAAAAGAAATATTCAGTTTTGCAGAAATGTACTTAGCTAACATTACATATATTGCTTGACTAGGAACTACAAATCTTTCATTTTGTCGCTGAACCTCATGTTCAGCTGCCCTTCTGTTCGTTAATTAGCATGAATTCGTGTGGCAGCCGTCCCACTGCTGCTCCGGAGCCTCACCAGTCTGGCTGACAACAGAAGGTCGTCAGCTGATTACACTGTGTCACTTACTTTGGGTTCGCAACTCCAACACAAATCTGCTCCCTCTTTATATCCCCTGAGCCAGGTTGTGACGTTGGGAATGAATTAAACAGAAACTTATCACTTCTAGTTTCCTTTTATAATTAGTACAAAATCTCCAGGAAACAACTCAGAAAAGAAATAGGGAAATTAAGCATTACAATTAAAATTACTCACCCATCCCAACAATTCCATTGCTTGCAGCAGTTCGATCATTTACAAATTCACAGCTTGTTGCGTGTGTTGTGTCAAAGTTTGATTGCAGTATTCACTCAAAGATGGCTGTCAGGAGACTCCTCAGAAATGATTATTTAACTTGAAATATATTGAGATGTTAAATAAATATACTGCACAGGACTTCATGAAAACATTGGTCACTCAAAATGAAGTTAAAGATAAACCCTGGAGGAAAAACTCTGATGTTGTAACACGGGTTAATAGTGGGACAACTTCACTCATGACTCATAAAATGATGAATATTAATGCAGTAGCCATTAAAGCAGCCCATGTAAACATCTCGATCGTGATGTGTTAATTAATGCCCTGGTGACAGAGACGAGTCACTTGCCGTAGAACGAGTGTCACAGGACATAATTACAGCTGTCGCTCACATGTTTTATTCTCTGTCATCAGACATGTTAGACATGAGATCATCAGCTGCCACAGAAGTATTGTCTGCCTCTCTCCCATCATTTAATCATTCGTTCATCCGTTAGGTGTAAAAATGTGATTTCTGGATATTGCTCCACTTTATGACTGAACCAACAGCAAATGTTTGTGAAGTTGTTTGTCTTTCTTTTGCATTTTATTACTTTTCTTTTGGCAAGTACAGCTCTCCCAAGTAAATATGAGAATGATGCCTGAAGACGCTGGTTTACATTATGGTCTTCAAACACAATCTGTCTGGTTTTTTTTTTTGTAAAGTCAGTTTCTTTATTGAAGGGTGAGGGTTGGAGTCTGTCCTCAGACCGCTGTGGTTTATTATTGTGAGAATATTGTGTCTGAATGCTACAACAAAACTGCTCTTAGCTGTATTAAATATTGTTGCCTCAACAAAATGGAGCCAGAACAAGAGTTCAGTTCAAAGAGAACAAGTGATTTCTTTCCTTTTTTAAAAAATGAGATGAGACCTTGCAAGTGTGGCTTTTCAAGGTTCAGTCTCAAAAGGGAAAAAAGGATTTAAGCAGCTGAGGATGGATGAGGACTCTGCCATCCTGCTCGAAGCAGCGTTTCACTGCCCTGAAGGCCGGCAGCAGACAACAGGGAGGGGAGCCAGTGCTGTGAAAGTTTGAGCAATGCCAGATGGGAAGCTGGCTCCTGGATGAGCTGCTGTGGTCTGGTGGCAGACGCAGAGCCTCTGGTGAGGAGCGAGCTGGAGTTATCCGGGTTGGATATGACAGGAATCTGGATGACTGCCTGGGTTCTGCATCGCCAGGGTGTCCTCTAAGCAACCCAGAATCCACGTCTGAATGGTGTACGAGGAATTGAATGCAAATGCGTTTTGAAGGAAACATCTATTCTATTATTAAGGTAGGATTTAGGAGGAACCATTGCCAGAAATATAATATTTGACATTAGGTTTCCACTGATGTATGAGCTGCTGAATTGGTCATCACAAGCCAACAAGGCTGCCAAATGTTTTGGGGGGTTTTTAACCAAAACCCAGGAACATTTCCAGACATTTTTCAGGTGACAAGATCGACTTTTGGATATTAGCCGACCTCAGATTAATGGCCTGAGATACTTTGAGTCTCCATGATGATACATAACGACCAACAATCGATTAGCTCACACTGTGCAATACAGAATGAGACGTGAATTACAGACGATAACACGTGAAGTCTGTGAATGAGGAGAGCACTGACGAGCATAAACGACACAAGCTGTCCATTTATAGATGGATACAGACAACAGAGATAATAGAGGAGGAGCGCATACAAAAGTAAAAGAGGAAAGAAAGGGAGAGGACAATTTTCTGTAACAATATCACAGCTGCCACGGTGAATACACACATTGTAGTGATAATGAACTGTATTAACTCATTCTCAGCCTGTTCATGTGCCTGAGGACTCTCTGTTACAGCATCATCTCACAAAGACACTCTCAGGTGTCACGTCAGAGACTAACAATGTGTGAATCATTTCAAAAGGTGCCCGTCTTCACAGACACAGCAGCGACTTGACACTTGAATTTTGGTATCTGCTGCAAGACGCTCTTTGCCAGCTTTTGTTGTGAAAAGTCTGGCACAGAGGTGCTTACAATCCAGCCGATCGATGATTCTCATCTCACACGGTTGCGTTTTGTCGTCTCTCTAGCAGCCCTGTTGGATCAATCGTAATTAGCTGCTCATCTACTGCCGTGTGTTTGTGAATGTTTTCCATGTGTGTGCGCACCACAAACAGACATGAGACAACAGCAACACGGGAGAAACAGTTTTATATATTTACACCAAATCTTTGGAAATTCGCCTCCATTGTTTGTTTCTTATTTCTCAGTTACTGTCTGATTTCCATCCTAAGTGTCATTCTGTGCCGTCATTATCTCCAGGTAACAGTGGAACAATTACATATAACAGTTTAACTATGCAGAGAAATAAGAAGAAGAAACCGCTGATGGAGGAGGCAAAGACAGTGACGAGGGAGAGTGATTAAAAAAAAAAAACGAGGTAAAACAAGACCAAACAGAAGGGCGTTCACTCGATGGAGAGCACTCTGGTGTTGTGTTAAAGTCTGTTCCCCTGCTGAGACGTGTTTCTACTCATCACAGAGACTTGAGGCTATTTAAAACCGGCATCCGTTCTACAGGATCAGCAGCAAAACCTTCCAAGTTATTAACACAACCAACATCCTTCTGGTTCATGTTGCTCATGCTGTTTCTGCAGCAGCAGCACCACAGTTACACCGCAGGGAATCACTGGGGGGAAATGTTGTGTAAAAGTCACATTTCTATATCTATTAAAAAATACAGTAACTCTGTTTCATTTAGCAGAAGAAAGGGATAGCTGGGGGATTTCTACTGATACATAATCTCTATCACAGCTCCGTCCCATCGGTGGAGGTGGAGGTGGAGGTGTGGCGGTAGGTCAAGTCATTCACACAGTTAAATAACAGCTGACAACAGGTTTGAAAGATACGGCTAAAACTGTGACAGTCACAAAATGATCTGCTGGCAGAGGTCAAGGCAAAATGAGATTGGTTGGAGTGAAAAGGATAAATGCTTTCAGTCAGCTGATTGAGTTGACTGTCGGATAGGATAGGCAGTGTTGGACTGTACAAGACTTTAAAATCAATAGCATTTACGGATGTCAGCACATTTTAAGACGCACGGCGCTCCACGTATAGAAAGGATTACACAGTATAAGGACAAACAAAGATTTCATGACGGGAAATAAAGGAAACTCTGATCAAATGCACAAGTGTGTAAATGTAAAAAAAAGCATAACATTTCAGCGATGTTGCTTCACTACTGACAGAAATGTCACACTGGTAGGAAGGAGAGCGTCACAAGGGACGTTTCATCCTCAGTGTTTTATTCCCATTAGACTTTCGTTACCCTAAATGTTGTAAACAGCTCCAGGACATCTTTTTTTTCTGTCTCTGAGGATCTTTCTTTAAAGTTTGCTGCCAACCAAACACATAACACCATATATTATTCATTTGGCGCTGTCAGTCATTTTATTTGAGCAGGTGTTAAGTTGACGACCGTATAGCAGCTCTGCAGCCGTAAACACTACGAGAGTTTCAAGGAAAGCAATAATAAAAATTTTAAAAAATCACAGGGAAGGGAGGAAGCGACAATGTGCTGCTGACTTTACTGCTAATTCAAATCGTTTTTCAACATCAATTACGCAGGTGTGAGGGGATAATTTATAAGGCGTGTCCTTTTTAACGATCAGATGAATTAATTTTATGACCAAACTTGTGATAAATGAAACATAACAGGGCCAGGGTGTGCACATAGATCAGGAGACAATCAATAGACCTCATGTATCATGGCCGTAAGGAGGGAAAGGAAAAATAATCACAGAGGTTTGAGACGACTTGCTGTGACTTACAGGCGACATACATCCAAGCAAAAGACTGAAGGTGAATGAAAAAGCATGTAGGTCAGCTATGTTATCCTTCATGATATTTGGTTGAAGACACAGTTCATTTAACATCCTAAAGATCACAAACCTCTGAGCTGTAACATCCATCCATCAAGTATGCATTGCAGGGTGAAAACACTTTTCGTGAAGGTGATCTGGTGGAAATGTAACTGCTGCCTGTTTCATAGTTTTTTGCAGGGAGGCTAATATAGACAGTGCAATTCTAATGTCTGCTGCAGAGGACGTGATACACACTGCCATCTTAGAAATATGAGAAATATGCCTTTAATATGTTCAAAACTTTCATTAAATGTGAAGTGCCATTTGCTTTGTACTTTCTCCACCTGATGGCGTCAAACACTCCTCGAGCATCTTTTATTTTTTGTTGTACATCTAAAATAAAAGTTTCTTTGTGATCCAAACACATCAAACTTCAATTGATTTGTCTATAACACGTTTTGTCAGTCTTCCTCTGTTCAATATCTTAATCTTTTACCTTCATTAGCCAGTCTCAGATGTGGCTTTTTTTTGCAACTCTGCCTAGAAGGCCAGTATCCAGGAGTCATTTTAATGAAGCTGCTTGTTGAACTCCTGTGAGGAGTGTTTCTCAAACTACAGACTCGTATGTGATTGTCTCCTTGCTCAGTTGTGCACCATGGCCTCCAGTTTCTTTTCCTATTCTGGTAAGATCTTTACTTTTTTTCAAGATTAGACTATTGAGTCTTTGAAGAAAGACCATTTCGATACTTTAATCAATCCCACAGATGCTGATGGTCCAGATACTCTGATATGCCTGAGGAAGGTCAATCTTAATAAAGTTATCATTAGGAACTAGGCCACCTCACGCTCCCTTGTTAATTTGCCACCTGAGCCTATTTAATAAAACCACCTGGTTCTCATTAAAGCAACACCTGTGCCTTTCCAGTCCAATCACCTGTGCAGACCTACATAGGCGGTCCGAGTTTCAACCGCCCTGGTTCCTATAAACAGTCCAGAAACTCTACAACCTTATAAGACCAGCTCTCGTCCATCTGGATCTGGACCCTCTCTGAAGTCTTCTATCTATTCAAGTAAGGCGTGGTCTTCTTTTTCAGCAGTGCTAACATGATAGCACCAGGGTTTTCTGATGATCAGTTAGCTTTAAATGGTCCTGTTTACACCTACGCTGATAATGCCGTCATTAGTTGATCACACCATGATATGGAAACTAGTAAAGACGCAGGCTAAGCAGGTCTTCATATATTCATAACTGGTAGCAAGCGTGTAGGACTTTAGCAGTGAAGGAGCTGTGTTGAAATCTTTGTCCGACGTGTAGATTGTGATTGATTATCCCATTAAAATAGATTTTTCTCTTAATTTCTCCTATGTTGGGAAAGACAGACATGTACATCTTTACAACATATGTTTGTTTCATAAATTCATTAAAACTTAGGTGAAATATTTCAGTACATCACACAGACACATTTCCTCAAACCTCATACATTCAGTATCTTTGGAGACAGTAGTTGAATCTCCTCTAGGAGTTCATGAATCAATAATAGGAGAACCAAATGGATCGTACAAGATACTGAGCAGCTTTTTCTTTAAGTGCTACCCAGACAAGAAATACTAAACCTGTCATATCTCTGACAACGAAACAGAAATATCACCACAAACTCCAGCAGACACTAAAGTGAATTACTGCGCTGACACCTCGGAGCGCCGGTACTGATCAGAATATCACCTTTATGGTTGATACAACTCTTACATTAATTGCACAAAAGAAACTAAACGGCACACATTAATTGGCTTCTTAGAAATTGGTTCGAAGACAGAGGTAATTGATTGTAGTGGAGGTCGTCAGTGTGTGTGTGACAGAATTACTGAAGCGACTGAGAGAGCTGCGAGAGTAAAAAACACACAGAGGTGTTAACTAAGTGCGCGACACACGGTCTTGTTTAATGCCAGATGCACAGGACATAATTAGATGTAATGAAAAAGTTAACTGGATTTCTCAACAAGCTATTAGCCAAATCACATCTTTAATTTGCTCTACATTTACTCAACCGTCAGCTGTGTTCACATTAGGGAACAAGCAGCAGGTACACCATCGTTGTGAAACACTTCTGACAGTAGCTCAAAATATATACTGGTAATTGTTACGGACCCAGTTTGCTGGATCTGTGTGTCCTTCTGCTTCTGACAGCTCTTGCTTATAATTTGTGGTGAAAGCTACTATGTCCATCCAAAGTGTTTATAGATGTTTTATTACCTTGTCAGACCTATCATGTTGTTTAATGAGCTTCAAAACTATATAAGCTCAGCGTCATGTAAGAAAAAGACCTGCAGGAGAATAATCGAAGGGTTGACATCAGTTCAACAGTTCGATGACCGCTGCAGGGTCGGCTCAGATTAAGCTACATTTACACATCAGGATTGCCCACAAAGGGCCCCAGAGCAGAGGCAGATCAGAGCTTGCTCCTGTGTGTGGCAATCTCCACGCGTAAACTGTTCAAAGACGTGATCCAGGACCTCCCTGTGCGTGAGTGCCAGGACTGAGCTACAGCTAATCAGAGCAGATTACTTTTTCTTTTTTTTTTTAACTCTAAGATTACGTAAGTTACACGTCATCCATCGCAACCAAACCCTGACGGCTGAGCAGAGACCATCTGCAGATGAAGGACGTGTGATGGCACAGACGAAAGCTTCACAACCAGCGAGTAAGCAGAACCTTGAGTGGAGATATTTTTGTCCACATCTGTCTCCAACGTCAAGACCGCCGAGCTCAGAGTGTGTGTGACGAGAGACTTTTGTCTTCTGCACTTTCTGTCATGAAGGCAATTAGCATCCCTGTGGAGGACAAAGCAAAAATGTCAAGCATGAAATAGTCTCTGGCCACACACACACACACACACGCACACACCTCAGGGAAAGGTTGCACCCAGGTTTTTTATTTAATGATGTTTTCCCTCTTTTCTCTGGACTTTACAGTAAAAGGCTCATTTGTCAGATGTGAGAAAAAAAAGGGGGGTGAGAACAGAGGGGGAGTGTTTGCTCTTGACATTACAGGGACAAATGATCAGAGTGTGAACTGAAAGACAGACAGATGCCAAAGTGATCTCAACCGGCTACTCCGATTTGTGTCACCGCTGATCTCCTTCTTCCTTCATCTAGCAAGTCTGGAGAAGAAGGGGTGGAGATAAATGATAGAGAGAGCGTCAGACTGGAGGAGATGAAAGGGAGGGAGGAAAAGAAGCGGCACTAATGGGGTTGAAGTGAGGCTTACGTGGCAAAGTAGCTGCATCCAACCGGAGAGGAGATGAACCAGAGTCGCTGCCCGGGTGGCGATAAGAGAGCCATTAAAACTTTGAAATGGGGTTACCTGCAGTGCTGCAGGATGCGAGCTGTCGCCGGTTTTAAAGGGCAAAGTAATGCTTCGACAGGAAATGTGCCTTAACCTTCATCACAAATCAAACACGATCACAGGGCGTCAATGTTGAAGATTTTATAGACAGACGGCGGTCGGATGCTTTAACGTGAGCTCTGTGTCCGTCTCAGACTGAAGAACAGGTGATTTTAAAGGAGTTCAGCTCTGCAAAAAGTTGTGGAACAATTACTTTCTTATATTCAAATGTATAAATGGGTTTGTATTCTAAACTCTGTGTGGGAGCGTCCTTACAGAGTCGTTAAGAACACCTGTGAGCTCTGAGTTTAAAAAAAAATGGCTAGTCTGTCATCCATAATCGTTTTTCCCTCAGCGTAGTGGCAGAGGAGCAGAATATTTTGCCCTCGTTCCTCTAATAGGCTCAATATCTTCTGCAGCACCAACACAAGCATGTTATTGTTGTTATGAGACGCTGTGACGCTTAAGAGTTCGAAGGCTAGAGGTCGAGGGGTGGGGCGATGGCATCATCGATACGCAAAGTATGCGGATTCGCCGTCCACATGAGAACACGAGGGCAGCGTTTTTTGAATTTTTCCACTCTGAGACCAGGAGACCAGGATCCATGTGGACGATCGGCCAAAACAAAGCAAAGCATGTGGGTTCACACACAAAAGCGTTTCCATGTGGATGGCTTTTAATGCTAGGTGAGCTCAGGTGTTAATGGCTGCTCACACCTGGGCTAGTTTGATCACAAGTCATTTGATAACCTAAAGGTCACGGCTTTGGGAAAGTATAGCAAACATTAAATGTCTTTTGATTTTGTTGTTCAAAGGCCAGTTCAGACCAAAGATCCAGAATCAGGTTTTAAGAACATTGCTGGGAAGAGTCACAGCGGTGTGACTCAGTCAGTCTCAGCCTGACTCGAGCTGGCCGATAGCGTCCTCTTGCAACTGAGCTCTGTCATGTGACCCGTGGCTGGTTTTAAAATGCCGAGCACATCATCTGTTTCTAATACCAAAGTCTGGTGATCAAGTCGGTTTGCAAGCTGTCAGCTGTGGCAAGAGGAAAGAGAGCGGAGCGTGACAGGAACGAGTCCCGCAACTCATAATGAGTTCGCATTTTTCTAACTTCACTCATCAGTTTGAACACGTCTCAAATAACTTGTCACAGTAATGTGCTGCTCTGATGGACCAGACAGGACATGACAGCCTCAATATTTTAATACCCTGCCACATTTGTCATGTGATCATCCGGTCAGATCTGCCTGCCCGACGCTAAGATCTGCAGTTGTTTTTTTGTTTGTTTGGTTTTTTTTTTTCTCCTGGCTGACGTTAATTCTGCAAATGTTTAAATCTCACCAACGTGCACACCCACATGTGAAGATGGCATTTATCCCATGGAAAAACCTTAAGGAGATGACAGACTTTGGTGAATCTGGCTTGAAACACTCGTATGAGCGAGCCACAACAGGGCGAGGGGGAAAAAAAAAAAAAAAGCAGAAGAAAGTTTTTGGGCTAAAAATACGAAAATGTTCTTGCAGCTCCCAAAGTTTTTTTCCCTGTGGCACTGTGGCACTGAGAGGATCATTAGCAGAGCGAGGCTGTGACTGGGAGATAAGGGTGAAGAAAGAAGAAGAAGAAAGAGGAAAAGAGATGAGGAGGAGAAGAAGAAGAAGGATAAATCTGGATGTGTGTCAGGATGGGCTGATGGGGGATAAGGACTTGGAGCAGCACAGATAAAAAGCAAGGAGAAAGAGAGGAGACAGGAAGGACTTATGATTAGCATGTTTGGCTAACACTGTGTGCTTTTTTTATAATAAACCATTTACACATGAAGACAAATGATGAAAAGGACAGAAAGGGAGGTGAAGTGGAACAGAGCGAAGCAGCAGAGCGGAGGGACGGATCGATGAGGACGTTCTGAGCTTTAACTGGTTTACATAGTTTCTTTAACAACCTTGGGACACTGTGGAGACAAAGATCAAGTCAACACACACACACACAAAAACACACACACACGGATACAATTCATCCATTTTCACCCTGAACCATTTTGTGACTCAAGCTTTTCACCTCTTATGTTTTATCACACATACACACACCTTTTGTGTCACTACAATGACTGATACTGTTCAACTCAGCCTGCTTTAATGGAACCCGACACACACACACACGCACACACACACACACCTGCATCTCCCTGGCAACAGCTATAACAAGGCTGCTCTGCAGACGAGCATGTGATTGGCTGTCGGAGCAGCGGCTGTTCCCGCGCTCCATTAAAGATAAGAACTGCAGTTAAAACTATTATCGCCCGAACAGGGAGGCGCTGCTCCTGGCAGAGGGTGTGACAATAAACTGCTCTCCCATCCTCAGGTGGGAAAAAGTGCAGAGGACGTAGTTTGATTCTTTAACGACCACCTGCTTCACCGCTGCGTCGGTGGAGATAACTGAACCACGCGAGGAAGCCGTTATCTCCCAGAGGAGATGGTGGGTTTTCTGGAAAAATATGAGAATCATTCCCCCGCTCTGTGATGAGGTAGTGAGAACGGTGAACGTGTCATCAGGTTACATATGAAGGCGTCACTTCCTGTGTACATACAAGACGCGAAGAGGTGATTCACTGCAAGACAGATGGACATTTCAAATGCATGAGCAACGACGTCCAGGGAATAATGGAACAAAGATTCACGTACAGACGAGGCGTGGAGGAGAAATCCTTAGAGGAGTCCAGACGTGATTCACATTCCTCTGCTGGACATCTGAAAACAGTCAGGTCCAGTCCTTGAAAAGAAGTGTGTGTATGTGTGTGTGTGTATATATATATATATATATATATATATATATATATATTGTTCATTCTGTAGTCCACCACAAATCAGATCTTTTTCCTTGACAGAATGCAAACACTGACTGGCTGCAGTTCACGATGTAGAGCGGACCGTCCAGTACTCGGAAAAAGTTGCTGGTTCAATTCCTCGCCTCTGTGATGTACATGTTCTTATGTAGGTGTATGTAAACATTTTTCTACATATTTTAAACCGTTGTGAAATCATCAGAGCCGTCTTCTTTGGAGGCTGGAACAGACCAGTGTCAGGTAAAGTGATCTTGTAGCTGCTGCGAAAACATGTGAGAGCGATGGGCTTTGTGTGAGAGTTACAAACTTACCTGTAAGATACTTTTATAACAAGCATGGAGGACAGGTAAAGGAGGTAGTAATCACAAGGTCACTGATTCGATTCCCCAGCACCTTCGGCTGCATGTTGAAGTGTCCTCGAGCAAGATACTGGACTCCAAATGGCTGATTGAGCAGGTTGGCAGCCTCTGCGATCAGTGTGCAGTATGATTATGAGTCTGAATGGATGAATAATGAACAGTAGCCTGTAAAAGCACTATAGATACGCAAATCTATTGACTATCAATTGACTATTGATGGTGACCTCGGCTAAGCTGTCACATGAGTTAGCTACAAGACGGCTGCCATCTTGTTCTAATGTATCTAAATGAGGATCATCTTGATTTTGTAATGAAATAATCACTTAAATGTTAAATAATGGGGATCTGTATCTGGTGTGAATGTTTCCAGTATCCACCCCTCATGAGAGTTTGTTTAGTTTTAGATTTAATGTGACTGCTCGACAGTAAAACTCGCTTATTGTTCCGCTGAAACAGCTCAACAAATGTGATGAATTAATTACAAACATAAAACATAACACAGCTGTTTGTTAGTGTCTGTAAATGCAGCGGGGAGTCTTTGTCGATGGGTTTCTATCAGCGTTTGCACATCAGCACTCTGCAATAATTGTCCCCCATAATTTGGAGCAGCGCTGGAGCTCTGTTGAGTCTCTCGGGGACGGTGAGTCAACAGCCTGTTTCAAGTCCAGCCACAAAGTCTGGATTGCGGTGAGATTTGGAGTGTGACTCAGTGACACTAACAATGTGGTGAAGCTTGAGCGTTAAGATGGGATCGTTGTCTTTTGGCAGGAGAAACAAATAATCTCCAAAGAAGCAGGTTTCTTGCAGACTGTATCAGATATTTGTCCAACATGTCTGGTGATGCACACATCCAGCTGCAGACCCTCCAATCTCTCTGAAGCCCATTTCACAGGTCTCTGGTCAGTTCTCTCAGTTGTGTCCTGCTTGTACAGCAGTTCAGCTTGTGAGGACGGCTTAGCGTGCCGTATTCAGTTTGTTTCTGAAAGGTGGATTCAAGTTAAAATGTTCAGTGGCTGATATTTTCTCATGTCTGTCACTTGTTTTGTTTTTTTATCACTTTTTTTGCAGAGCTTCTTGTTGCGTTCCGCTGTTTTCATCATGAGTTTTGCCACAGTACATGTGTGATACAATTAGGGATGCGAATTGATGAGAATTTAACAATTCCAATTCCATTTTTGTGTGAAATATAAAAAACTAATTTTAGAGCGCTTCTGCCTGGACGCCATGTTTGCTGAGTGTGTGACGTAAACAGGACAGCAATTGAAAAAAAGCAAAAGCCTATAAAGAACAGATCTGACGCACGCTCTGTAGCTCGCACTGACTTGTTGTTATGATTTTGTCAACTCAACTCTGCAACAAGCGTCCTTCGGTCCAGACTGCCCAGTGCAGGGAAAACACAAGTTAACATGGTCACTTATTAAACCAAAACACTGTCAGTTTAAGAGTACCAACACTTACAAAAGTTGAAGGAAGCTTTTAAATGAGGCCTTCGTAGATCAGATTAGATTCAGCGAGTGGCTTATTTCTAACCACAAATTCGTTCAGAAACCAATTTCGGTGAACTGCTAACTCACACATTATATTATTTCTGGAACTTCCTCGATCCCCCTCAAATCCTTTTTTCCTCTATAAGGTTTTATATTTGATTTCATCTCCGCTCTCTTCAGTTCAGACTCACAAAAAGCCTGCATGCAGTCAGACGTCGTTCAGAGCTGCTGGCACTCTGTTTACCGACATCAACACGTGATACTGAACCTCTGACAAGTGAACTGCAGGAACATTCACGGGGGATCATGGAGATCACAGCCTCTGCTCGCTGTTTGTCAAACAGACTCTGAGGGTTTTCCTTTTAAGAGTTGTGTTCGTTCTATCTGGCATGTCTGAGACAACTCCGCCTGTCGAACGTGTTATCAGGCACAATGTGTTATCGGCGCTAAGCCTTGGTTATCAGCCGCGATGTGGACATTCAGCTTTGAGCTCGTGTGCAGCAGCGCCGCCCTTCAACAGCTTGTTTTCCCCATTTTCCACATCAGATGCTGCTTAAAAAAGAAAGCTCCTGTTTTGTTCTGCTGGTTCTAAACTGCAGAATTAATTTAATGGATCTCTGGGGACGAGATTTTCATGTTGATGGTTCAAGGAGAGACAACGTTCTGTTAATGAGTGAAGATGAAAAGTAGCCCCTTTGGCTGCATGGATGTTTTTTGTCTAAGCTGACAAAAGTTCGTTCACAGCCGAAGGACGACTTGTTCTTCCATCAGAGTAACAGGAACAAGAGTTTACTTGACAAATCACAGGAAAAGAGATGCTGAGGTTCAACCCAGAAAAAACAAGTTTTCTTTCAATACATTTGGGTGACAAACAAGACACATTTCAAGAGGTATGATGCAGCCCAGTCGCTTGGATATGTTAGCAGTTACACAACTGAATATTTTAAAGGACATTTGGGAACGTTACCAGATGTTTTTTTTGTGCCGACCAAAACCAGGAAGAGACGTCGGACCATCTACCTGCGTGACAGTGGCGACAAAACATTCATATTAAGCAAAACTGTGATGTTTTCCTAACCAAGTGTTTGAACCTAAACAGGGCACAATCTCAATGTTGTCACAAGAGAGGAATAGAAGAAATGTAAAGTTGCAACATAAAGATTGTTTTTGCAGGTTTTGCAGGAACGTATTTATTGTGCCGATTGAGTTGCATGATGACAATCAAACGCTGGATTCTACTCCTCCCATAACGGTGATGATCTTTTTGGTTCGACCTTCCCAGTTTGTTAAATTCACTAATCATTAAAACCTCCAAGCCCCAAGGTTCAGTGGGTCCCCCAACTGGATGTTGGAAACCCCTTGTAGCAGCCATCATGTTGAAGAAACCTGTAGACCTGTCAAACTCAGCAGCATTAGGAGCCGTGTGGCTTTGCTCTTGGCAAGTTTCAAGGTATCGACGTGTGGACAGACTGTTCAGATTCTTCACGCTACTCACAACAAAACAGCTATTTCTATTCAATCATGACAAATGCTGTCGATCAATTCAGAAGAACTGTAGACACAAAGAGACTGAAGGAGCGGCGTGACAATCAACAGCACTTTGTAGCTGAATGTTAACTAAACTGCAGCTTTCTTTAGAGCTGTCAGTTCTTATTGCTCAGATGAAGTGAAGTGAAAGTTACCAGGCAGGAGTGTTGATTGATTTTCCTCTGAGAGCTGGAAACAAGTAACCTTCTCCCAGCCGAGAGAGAAAAGACATCATAGTTTCTCCTTATCGCCTCGGTGTTTCTGTTTTCATGAACACTCTGCATCAAAACATCAGCAGGAATTCGTCTGTTTTTACAAGAGGAGAAAAAGAAGATGCATGCAGCGAGAAAAAAGTGAAGAAAGCTGGAGATCAGAGCGGTGAGAGCGCTGAGGCGAGATGAGAAACTGTCGTCGGGGAAACTTTAAACAACAACAACACGTAGCCGCCATCACATATTGTAATGTGTTTAAGCGTGTGTGATAAAGGTTGTAGCCTGCTGCTAAAAACAGCAGCTGTGGGTTTGTTTGTGTTAACACAGTTTCTAGTGAAGACTGAAAGTGTCACAGCAGGAAGTTGAAGATATTTGAGTTTTTTTTGTTTCGCGATGTGAACATATTTATTCTTTCCTCTCTGCCAGTGGCCGTCCTGTACGCTCAGAAACGCGTCCGTCGCCGGTGCGTCTGTGTTGTGAACGTGTCCAACAGTGTGAGCCTTGAATGCGACGGTGTGCTTGTGTAGCTCTTACCAGCCCATCATTGAAAGAGCCAATTAGAGGCACTTCAGTCCGGCTCCAGCTGCGGCTTTCAGTCCAAAAAAAAAAAAAAAAAACACTCAGAGGATCAAATTAAATGTACATTTGCTTTAATGACTCGTGTGGCTGCTGGAGGCTTTAACGCCTGAGTGAAAACCACACGTGACAGGAGGTACTGACACGTTTAGCCTTATCCTGTCATGCAGTATCCTGATGTACATGTGAATATTTATAATGAATGAGTGACTTTGTGACTCATTTGCCCGTCCGTGAAGTTTCATCTCAGTCATGCAGCTCAAAACTTCAGACTCCAGGTGATCTGAGAGGGGACGATGGGGGAGATCATCCCCTCCTGTGAGCATAAGTACCAGAATGCATCCTCTTTGTAAACCTCTCCAGAGCTCCTTAGATCACAAACAGGCCCACCGCTGTCCAGATCCAGATCCACGCTGTCCTATCCAGACCTGGACGTATAGCTGATAGATTACAGGCTGGAAATCCTGGCATATCACAGGATTCTTTTAGCGTTGCATTAGGAGGTTAACAGGTTTTCTGACAGGCGCTGCTTCGCTTTTCATTTTGGCGTCCATGTTAACAGCGTCACACTTGATGCATGAGACATGCCTCTCATTTGGACGTCATTCCAGCATTTAACCACAGTTTTATTGTCTGTAGCTGTAAAATATGTCACAGACATGAAGAGAATAGACACAAGACAACAAGTGAGTTTCTTTCTTTCACTTTCTCTCCCTCCCTGTCTCCCTCTCTTCATCCCTCGTGCTTTTTTTGCTCATTCAGTAAAAATCACGTCATTATATTTAATCATGATTATCGAAGGCAAACTCCAGGTAAACAGATGGAGCTGGCAGCAGTAGCAGCAGCAGCAGCAGCAGCACACCTGCTGCCCAGTACACAGGTATCCAGCGTGGCCCTCCTGTTAGTCCAGCAAAGCAGGAAGGATTAATACGCAGCCGGAGAAGTTGAGCTTCAACTTTCCTGTTAATTGGAGCTGAGCTTCTTTTAGAAAAATGAAAATAAAGTCCAGCCAAGTTGAGCAAGCTGAGCCCTCCTCAGCAGCAGCATCCATGATCAGGTTCACAACAGACGCCTGAAAACAAACAGTGAAGTCACTGGATTGGTTCTCCATCAACTCTCTGTCATAACACCTTTGTAGTACGACGTCATGTACTCTTGATATTGTACAACATAACAACAATAAGTGAGCCACATCTGCAGCACTCGTCACCATCTCCTCTCACTCTGAAGTGCTCTCCATGTGTGGAGGAACAGCTGCCGTCTGCTCGTCTTGGCTGTTTCTTGTAATTTTCCATGATCTGTTGTTGAACTTTGTGTTTTCGCTCTTGTGTGTCTCTTAAGCGTCGTCGACACCTGTTGCTCACTCAATTCACTAAACTAAACTGCTGCTGCTCTGATGAGCTTTTGGTATAACAGGATGATGTTTCCTGTTCCGCACAACAAATGTAAAAACTTTCATTAACTGGCCCCAGATGGAATTCCGGTTTTATGGCATCAACTGATGATAACACAGCAAGCAGATTATTGCTGCAGGTACTGCACTGACTATTATATTAATGGTGGACATTATTCCATTTTCCAATAACACAAAAATGATGATGGTTGGCTCCTCGCTGTCTGCAGCACTGCAGGAGCCTGCAAACACGCCAACAAACACAAAACACGAGACGTGTCCAGTCACGCAGTGCACCGCACAAACTCACATTATCATATTATCTTGCCAAAACGGCAAAATACACACTTCCTGCAGAGCGGATTCATAACTCCCAGACAATATCTCCCGTCTGATATCATCACAGTCAGATTTGCGTTGAAGCCTGAAAAAAAAATCTTTTTCATATTCATAATGTCTCTTTCATTAGAAAACAGCCGAGGATATCTGGAAGCAACGCCGAGGGCGATTTAATGAAAAGCCTTTTGGTGTCCAGAGGTGAAGTGATTAGATTATTTAACCAGCGCTGAAAGTGGAGAGAAGGATGTGAAGATGAGGAGGATGAGGATGATGGATGTTTAAGGACAGAAGCAGCGTGGGATATTTAGTTTTAGATTATTTTTTTTAATTCAACTGTCAAGAGTTAAACTTACAAATCTGCATTCTCTTGAAGTTTTGAGGCGTTTTGAGATGAAGATGAACAGGTTCTGGTGAAGAGCAGCCCGATGCTAACTGCTACACACTGTTGTGTTGTGTGACCTTGTTTCATTAAACACTTTGCAGCACACACAGTCTGCAGGTTTAATGCATTTGTATAGTTTTTCCTTCGCCGGATATTTAACCAGGTCAACCGACAAAAGAACTCTCTCCAAATCAGTCAGCAGAAAAAATGTACACAACCGCAAATCCACATGTAAGTTAAATCTTTCCATTTTACATTTGTTGAGGTAAACTTTTGCTTCTCTTGTCACAACGCAGCGTTTATTCTCTGGTTAGGTTTAGGCACAAAAAGAACTGGACTGGGTTGGATTTGGAAAACATCACATTTTGGCTAAAAATGCCTGTTTTGGTCTCTACAAACACAGCTGGAAATGTCCCGAGGTCTCTTTAAAAGCTCATTTTGTCACCACAAGCAAGGCTGGAAACCGTCTCTTCAATTTCTTATCTTTTAAAAATATCCAGTAGTTTCACTCTTACAAACGTCAGAACACAGACTGGAGCTTCGGTCCAGAGGAAGCAGCATGTAATCTTCCATCACGTGGTTTTCTCCCCATTGTTGCTCAGTAAAATGAACCCAGTGTTGCTCCTGTTAGAATTATGTGAATGAGATAAGGTAAGTATATCACAAACCTAAAAAAAAAAAAAAACATTATTATTATTACCAGTTATTGGGGTTGTCCCATTGTTCTTCAAACTCTTGTTATGGAGGCAGGAAGTGACAGCTAAAAGAAGAGAGGAGAGGGAAGAAGGGGAATGTGTGGGAGGATAAATGAGGGACTAGACGAGAACGACGAAGGATAATAGGATCGCAGAGATGGAGACGGAGAGGTGTGCTGGTGTAAAAGGATGGAGAGTGGAGAGCAACAAAGGAAGAGAACTGAGGATGACGGAAGAGAAAGAGGAGGAAGGAAAAATAGATCAGAGTGTAAAAAAAAACCCTTCTGTAACAAAGAGAAAGCTAGATGAGAGCAGGATGTCTGTCAGAGGTGGAGGATGATTTCAGATCTTTTATTAAAGTAGAACTAACACAATGTAAAAATAATCCTACAAGCTAAACCTGTCTGATGTCTGTTGTATGTTGTTTTTCCATATTTTTCTGTATACTGTCAACTAACCAGCGCGTGCAGTTCATGTCTCAGTTACTTTATAACAGACCTGTAAGTAGCACACAGCTCCAAGCCCACACGCTTCTACTGAAGATATAAATCTTTAAAGAATTAGCACATCATCTTACCTGAACAGCTGAATAGGTGGACAGCCAATGACTCACAAAAGGACGTGTGTCACCATTCCCAAAACAATATGACCTGCACAGCGGATGAGCTAGAGGTGAATGGTCAAAGTACGGCAAAGGTTTGGATTAGATTCAGTGACAAAACTACCTCGTTAGGTTTAGAAAAAACACCTTGCTTTGGGTTTACAGTGCTGTACTTGTGTATCTTTTGTATGTTGGCAGGTTAAAACAAATCTCCGTCCTCGATGCAGGAGCATTAAAAACGTCAGACTCTCTTCCTTCGCTGACTTAATAACCACTCTGGCCGCTGGATGTCGCAGCCTGACAAGAAGCGTAATTATGGGTCGTGAAAAGTCGTTATCACAGTCGACTAATGTGGCCAGTTTTTTGATGAGGTCGAGCTGACCTGAACCCCAGCTGGGTGACCCTGATGACCGTAGCTTCAGAAGGAAATACAGCATTTTGTTTTGTTTGATTTGGAGGATCTGTTGATTAAAACACACTCTGTGCATCAGTGGCTGCATCCTCCGCATTTAAAGGCCAATTACGCCGTGCAGAGAAAGCACTGCTACGATCCTTTGTGGCCTCACGTATCCCAAGAGTCTTCGCCTGCCCGAAAAAGAAGAAAGAAAGAGAGAAAATGGCGACATCGCGTGACATAGATCGTCCCTTTCGCAGGTCCTAACCATCCAAATTAACTCTGAAGGACTCGCCTTCGAAGACCTCAAAGGCCGGGTCCTTCAGAGGACGCAGACCCTGAATTGAGACACAGCACATATTTTAAAGCAGGGTGCAGTGTGTCCTCTGCACACCTGTAGCTCGTCCCCTCATCAGACACTCACCTGAGCCTCCTGCACAGCTGCACAGAGTCTCCTCATCACTGTCGGTGCAAACACAGGAGCTGCTTCTCTTCTCACCCTGCCTGCAGACAGCACATGTTCCCTCCGAGCGCACGCTGTCAGACCATATATACAGCACGATCATGAATAAATACGTGAACCAATGCCGTGATGAGAGACATCGACTATCTGTTCTAGTTCGACTGTGGCTGTCATCAGCGATCATGAATGTGAATGTGTCAGTGAATGTTGGAACACGATGAGCAGATTCAAGACAGAAGAAACTGAAGGAAGTGACACTAAGATGAGAGAAAACGAGCGAGCGAGGACGCCTGTGCATTAGAAAAACAGATTCAATCAAATATCACAAAGATTTGTGATCGATTCTACATGTGGGATTGAAGGTAGAATCTTTCTTTTTCTTTTTTTCCCAGTTTAAACAGCTGCAGTAAAGGTCAATCTGTTGACACTGCCGGGAACTCAGCAGGGCGTCTTGTTAAAAATATCTACATTTTTCGAGGCTGTCAGGCTTCGTATCACGCACTGCCCACAGCGACCCGGAGCACCTGCTGCACGAGAGGCATTTGCAATCACACGACAGGTCGTGACCAGCTCGACCTCAGCAGAGCAGACGGCATCAAAAGCTGAGAGAGCAAAAGGTTCGGACCAGTTACATGATGGATCCTTAAACTCATGAGCAATTTTTTTTTTTTTCAAATTCTGCAGGTTTTTAATCTGAGATTGTCAGAGATGTTTGCAATCTCATCCTGAACTCGTTTTATGTTTTAGCGTCTTAATGTCACATCTCAGCTTAGCAATGACTCAACGACAAGCAAATATGATGCAGCCGTTTCGCAGTTTTAAGCCAAATATCCTAAATGACAGTTATTTCCCATCGTCACATCCCCTACAACTCTTTACAAGGCTGCTGTTTTTCAGAAACACGGGTGCTTGTTTTCATGATTTACACAATATAATGCGACAAAAGTGCTGATATCGTAGTTTATAGGACAGAAAGTGCTGGTAGTTTAATTGAGTCTCGACCACGCAGAGGTGTAAAAACAAGCTCGTCGGAGGAACAAGTGAACAAACGAGGGAGAAGAAAAGATGGTAAAAATTCATGTGTTTGTCACAGCGCTCCCTGCAGTGAGAGATAAGTCACCCACACCAGCCTCCAGCTCGTCAGAGATACCACACCTGTGTGACAAACACTGTCTCAGGTAATGACGATGCGATTAGTCACTGATTCAGAACTTTTCCTTTTCCAGCTGGCGGGAGGTCAGACGACAGCGATGGTGCTCGGGGGCTCGAGATCGCTTCAGGTCAAGAGTTAAAGCACAAACTGGCCTTAATGAATGATCTTTTATACAGAAACGCATCTTGACCTTTTACACCTCATTAAAATACATCTGACTGGATGTTTGTTATTCAGTCATGGACTTAGAAACACTGACATTTGTCCTCTGGAAATGAGAGAAACTAAATCTTGCGCCCTCCAGTGATGGAACAGCATCACTGAATTATCTGTTGAGTCAAGAAATCAAACCATCAGCCTGTCAAGACTGAGAGATGTTCTGGTAATACCAGTTCGTATCTGTGTGCACAATTTCTATAGATTAAATATCATCAGTGTTTCTCTAACTGCTTTGTTATCGGGTCTCGCTCTCTATATTCCCTCACAATAGGCTGCATGACAACACCATCTCCATGCCAACTGGGCAAATCCATTCAGCCATAAAATTTAAAAGGTAGTCAAAGAGTTTGAAATACATCAGATACCTTGTGATAGGAGTTGCATTTCAAACATCAAGAACGAACCCATTATAATGCAAACCTTCTGCCTCTGTTGTGATGGTAATGAGTGAAAGTCCGGATAAAAACTACGAGCGACTGATGTCGATTTTTGTGAAGTGTGGAGCCGAGTTACAAAGCCAGTTATATCTAAACTGAAGCCGTCATCACTCAGTCCTGGCTAATGCAACAGCAGCTTCATACAGGTTTTTCTCCAGTCTTGCACATTCATTCTCCAACAATTTCTGAGATTGTCGCACATCATCAGATCCTGGATAGTTGTACTGCAAAGGCAACATGGAAGTACCATTTCAGTGCATATAAGCATATATAAACAGCACCGGTGCGACCCTGTTTATCCAATAAAATGTCAGATACTTGCTTCAAACTCTCTGTGTTGCAGCAGAGCAGGCAATTAGTCGTGAAGTGACAAGGCAGACAGCTCCCTCGTCTTCATTAGAGAGCTTCTCGTGTCCTCGCAAGTCGCTTAGCACGATCACTCCGTTCATTTACAGTGCCTTATTAAAACTGGGAGCACGTTCTCTATGGGGTACCACAGTTGTACTGGAGCGTAATACAGCTCCACTCACTTGTTTAAACAGTCTCTGTGGAGATCGGTATCATTAAACAGGACTGGATAAGGTCGACCGCCGCACGAGTATCCAGAGAGCATCGCAAGATTCCAGAATGATTTTGATTTTATTCAGTCACACACTGCCGTCCAATCATGCAAACAAGCGGAAACACACACACACACACACACACACACACACACACACACACACAAATGCACACATCTCGCCTTGAATACAGAGACGCCAGGGTTTCCAGGGCTTTGCTTCTGTAGCTATCAGGACTGCAGACTCTTATCTTATCTTCAGTCACTCTCACATGTGTTTTTTTCTCATGTGCGACAGCAGTGTATTGACTCACATCTGTTCCCTGGAGGCTTCAGCTCTCAGCAACCTCCCAGTGAATACGGT
This sequence comes from Acanthopagrus latus, assembly GCF_904848185.1. NCBI lineage: Eukaryota > Metazoa > Chordata > Actinopteri > Spariformes > Sparidae > Acanthopagrus > Acanthopagrus latus. Next base: position 2,414,388 of record NC_051045.1, on the reverse strand, counting down.
CACGGCGCGTCCTCTGATCATATCTAAAAGGCAGATACCTGTTCTGAGTGGCCACACCGGACGGTGGATTGAACAAACCTGCCGTCACAGATGGAGGCTCACACATGTAGTCTCTCCTTGGAGGCATTAACAGTGAAGCTCTTGTTTGTACAGACCAAATAACTGAAGAACAACGAAAAAAAAAAAACTTCTGAGTGAAGTTAAATCCCGCTGACAGGAAGAGTAAATTCCTCCAAACTTTCTTCAAACTAATACCAAGTCTTCACCCTGAAATAAAGGATTAACTTTCTCTCCTCAGGAGGGAACTGAGTCACCGAGTCTGACTGTGTAAACAAGATTATGGTCAATACAGCGTGACCAACAAAAGTGTGTGTACAAACCACACACACACACACACACACACACACACACACACACACACACACACACACACACTGTCTCAGCTCATAATCACAGAGAATATAACTCAGCAGGTCCTGCAGGTTCTGTTCTCCAGGCCCAAAGACCAGAAGAGCATTTACGTTTGTGAACTTTATTCTTTCCTGATTAGTCACCTTTTGTTATACTATCGTCTGGTGAACACTCGAATGTGATTTCAGTTAATTTCCTGAAAAACAGACACCTGGAACGAATCATGTAGCTCCAGTGAAACCGTGAAATCTTGAGATTGATTTTGGGGAGAATGACGCTGCTGGCTCGCTCAGGAGACCTGTTGTAAAACAAATCTTCAGAGATTGATTTAGCCGACTGTTTACACAAAGTTGACAGTGAGGATTGGTAGCAGAATGTTAGCCTTCATGCTAACAGCTGAGCCAAAGGGCAAAAGCAGCCAAGATCTGTTATCTGTTGTTATCTGAGGTTAAAGAAACATGAGAACATTACGGAACATGTTCCAACTATTATTCAGACTCATTTGTCACCAGTGAAACAGAGTTGTGATCAAAAAATGCATGAAAATATAAATTAATTGTCTTTATTTTATATTTTTCTTTGGGAAGTGACAAAATCATAAAGCCAAATAATCCCAAAGTGTCGCCCATCATCACTCACTCGCCATTGTGTGTTTTTAAGAAGGCTGTTTCTGGCTCGTTCATCATTCTGAGTGCACTGCTGTCGGGTGAGCTGCATCATTCAGGAGGAAAAAGAGTCCAGACTATTTATGAACGTGATGATTGCCTAACCAATTATGAATTAATGAATGTTTTCATTGTTTTAATATGTATATTCTGCTCATTAGCTGATAAATGAACCGATTCGTGAAGGCCTGGTGCTCAGTGCCTTGAGAGGGATTCAGATATTGCTGTCAGTCGCTCTCAGGTTGAGGTTGAAATTCAGATCCCGACTCTTCCTGTCAAGCGCTTTGAAAAGAAGGACGATCAACCAAAATGTCTCTCCGCGCCGTGCAGAGGTGTTTTCACTCTTCATGACACTCCAGCCACTGATTACATGTACACTGGTCTCCACTTCCAGCCTTACCAACGCACACAGACCACAGATAAATCTAACTTCACCATCTGCGACCAAAGAGGAGGCGGAGAGGCGAGAACATGGAAGCAACCCCGCACGCCTCGGGCCCCATTTCATCTCCCCGTCTGTCTGCCTTGTAAGTTTCCCCCCTCGAGCCGTCGCCTCTGTCGACTCTCCGTGGAACAAATTACCTGAGCATGACCAGACACACACAAACACACACTGACACACACACACACACACTCCCAGCCACGGGAGGAAACTGTGTGTGTGTGTGTTTGCTCACAGTGACACTTTAGGAAAGGAAAAGAAGTAAAGAAGTAAGGAAGCAAGGAAGAGACTGGGGGTAGGGAAGGATGGATGGATGGATGATGGAGAGGAGAAGAAAGGACGAAAGACAGAAAATAATGAGAAGGAGGAAGGAGGGAGGGATGGATGGAGGAAGAAAAAGGGTTGAAGGATGGAAGGAAAGAAGCAAGGAAACCAAGGAAGAGATTGGAACGAAGGGAAGAATGGATGGAAGAACAAGATGGGAAGGAATGAAGGAAAGAAGGAAGGAGTGGAAGAGCAAGATGAGAAGGAAAGAGGGAAGGAAGGATGGAGTGGAAGAGGGAGGTTACACTGGAGGATGAACAGTGGAGGATCATTTGTGAGCGAGATGAATGAAACAGGAGAGAAATATCAGAAAAGGTCTGTGTTTGTGTTTGTCCTGGACCCATCAGGTCATCTTGTTCTTCCCTCCTTCCGTTCAGTCAAACACACACAATCACACTTCTCCCCACTCACACACATAATACACACACACACACACACACACACACACACACACACACACACACACACACACACACACACACACACACAGAGGCTGTCAGGTTCACCAACTGCTGCATCCTGACCAACGATGACAGATCCTCTGTACCATCTGCCAATCTGCAACCTTGAGACTAATGTGTGTTTGTGTGTGTGTGTGTGTGTGTGTGTGTGTGTGTGTGTGTGTGTGTGTGTGTGTGTGTGTGTGCACGTGTGTGTGTGTGTGACAGATGGACAGTGATGTCACAACGACTCAGACAGATTTCAAATACTAAAAAAACTAAAATCCAAACTGCTCCTGAGAGCTCTGCTCCCTCCACAAACTTTTCTCCAAAGCTTTTCTCAGCACGTCCATCTTCTCTTCCCTCTTTCATTCCAACCTTTCAACCTTTTTTCTTTCATCCTTTCATCTTATTCTTCCATCCATCTTTCCCTTCCTTCCAACGTCTTCCTTGCCTCCTTACTTCTTTCTTTCCTTCCTTCTTTTCCTCCTCTCGGTGGACACCACAGAGGCCTTGTGAAACCAGAAGAAATAAAAGTAATCAAGAGCTGTATCATGATTCCAACACATTTTCCCTGATGTTAAACGACAACAGAAGTGTAACATTCTAGAGTTTATGTCAGACAATAGAAACAAAAATATAAATCAGCAGGAAAAAATCCAAACCAAGTGACATGGCTTTGTTTTTTATGTACTTTAAACTGGATGGATGTGAGCCAGAGAACAGCTGAAGATCAGAAACACACAGGGTCAGTTAACGTGATGCTGTATTTAAAGACAGACGGACAAGTAGACTTCTCTCTAAAAGCCTGAAACGATCTGGAGTTCCTCTGTACAATCTGTTCAGTCACCAGTACCGAGGTCGAGCTGGGTCCTTTTGCCTGGTCACTGTTTCCAATCAGCTTTCACGGATGAATGCAAAGCCGGTAGCAGTCGTCAAGCAAACAGTCGAGTCCTCGCTGCCTGCCACGTCCTTGGTAAGCCGAGCTGCAGCGGGGTCACTCCGACCTGTTTGGTCAGCTGCCCTGCACATACACCTCAACGATGATGCAAACACATTAGCGTGTGCACACAAGCTCACTAACGGGTCAAGCTTCGGAAAAAACAGCAGCTTTTTTTAGTGCCCACACCTGAATGTTGCCACATCGCCTGGACCTGATGTTCTCCACACATCCATAACTTATTGTTCCTTACAGAAAAAGAAAAAAAAAAACTAATAAAGAAGTTAAATGTGTTTCATTGATGATGGATGAAGGTAGAAGAAAGTATTTAGCACTCCGGCACTGGTTTCCATTTCTCTTTTTTAAATCGACAGTTGGACCCTCGGGCCTTCATCAGGGTCTGGCTGGAAAGAAAAGAAAAGAAAAGAGGAAAAGAAAAGAAAAGAAAAGACATTAAGTTTTTATTTGAGGCAATTAATCTTGATTCAAATTTAAATATTCATCCACATGTTGTTAAATTTCTCTTGCACGGCTGCCTGTGATGCATTCAAATGATCATGTGGGCTGCACCATGGAAACACATCAGAAGTCACTAATGGATGGACTGTACCTAAGTAAGGGATAATGCCTGATGAGGTGTCCATAATTAGGAATTAGTGGACGACGCGGAGGCCTAAGAACCGTCCGACATGCAGCGGTGGACGGTTTCCTCTGCGAAGTCCATTAATTCCTGATTATGGACACCTCATCAGGCATTATCCTGCTTATACCATGGTCACTTGGCAAAGAAAAGAAATTAAGACCATTGATTTATATTTTCACGCATTTTACAATAAAAAATATAAAGTTTTTCACAAGCCGTAACTTAGTTTCCCTGGTAACGCCTGAGGGTTTGACTAATACCTGGAACAATCATTACTCTCCCGTAAGATTCTTATGCAACGGAGACGTTGTTCACTTCTCCAGTGAATAAGACGGACTTTAGATACAACTTGGCAACGGGAGATATTCTAGTCCGGGTGGCGGAGCAAAACCGGATTGGAGCCGTAACACAGCAGACACGTATCTGGTGGAATCTCAGGGTGACATTCACAGTGTTGTTTTAAAGGTTTTTCTGTAAGTCTCACTCTCTCCTGGAAGTTATAGCAACAGGAAACTAATGTAAAACACAGCGTTACCTTGAGTAAACTCCTAGATTTCACATTTGAACACTACTGGAAACATTCTGTATGATCTCAGCAGAATGTCTAACAAAGGTCTGGTTGTTTTTGACTTTTCAACATATTCTTCCTGCATATTATATCTCACAGAAAGAAACGAGAAGAAAATCTGAAGGACGATTTGTTTTGCCGCAGTGTTTAATAGACTGTATGATACCAGCAGGGAGACATTGAACACGAGTGAACTCGTAAAGAGGTTTTGAAAGATGTCTTAATGAGATGCTGCGTTGGGGGATGATTCATGATGTACGCCTTGTCTCTCATCAGCCATCGTGTTTCTAACAAGCAGGCAGGTGTTTCCGTGATGCGTACGTGTCAGGAAACATGCCTAGCTTCAAATTACATTCTCTAAAAGCTGACATTGCATCAAAACGACCTGCTATTAACAGAAAAAAAACCTGCTGCATGAAGAAGAGAGTAAATTGATTCAGCTTTGCCCAAACATCATTCATCTAAACTGCATAATATGTTCCACCTTGAAGCAGAGCGCAGGATGAATCATCAGAGCTTCATTCAGAGCAAAGTCATAAAGTGCCTGTTATTAAAGTTACAGCAGCGGATCCAAATGGAAGAATCGAACTTGTTGATGAGCAGCTGCAGCTTTTGTTTTTGTTTTTTTTGCATCTCTATTCCCCTCCAGAGAGTGTAGAGAACAACAACCTGCAGGATATCGATCTGTTGTCTGTTCACCAAGTGTCCACATTTACATCATGAGAATATGAATATTCATACACTGCACAGTGTGTCTGATGTGCAAACTTGACAAAAATATAACATGTAGAAAAGAGAGAATATTGAGGACTACATTAAAATATATATATATATTCATAGGGATATCTTAAAGTCACCATTCAATAACGCCAAATGATTTTCTGAGACATGATTCCAGCGAACGCGACCATCAAACTCTTGAGGTGACGGTCGTCCTGTTCTCATCCGCTGACCTTCAGTTTCTGCCTCCACAGTTTGGGGTTAAGATGATAAATGTGATCTGAGTGGACTTGTTGGGGTCAAGGTTTGTTTGGTTTTTTTACATACAGGCTTTGAAAGCTTCAATTCATCAACACTGACCAGGGATGGAACCAGCTCGAACAAACAAACCTGTAGTGATTATTGTGTTTTCATTGATCGGGGAAATAGAAGATCAATATGCGACTCTTCAGCTTACTACACTCTTGTTTAGATCCACACACAAACAGCGATGTAAAGATGTTAATTTATTCCACGAAAGAGTGGATTATCAATCGCACCGGCACATCTGTGCAGCATCTCCGCTGGTTGCCTGGTAACCTCACCGCGGCGACAAGCCTCTGGGGGGGAAGTCACCGCACCCAGCTGTTCATCCTGCAGCAGCTCACAGTCGTCGTGCATCACAGCCAAGCTTCCTTCCTCATCTCAAACACAAGACACACACACACACACACACACACACACACACACACACTGCAGCAATTAGACCTGCAATTATCACAGAAAGTGCTGAGAGCCCACACACGTTATCACAGACACATATTATTGCACCTAACAGCAGAAGATGACACCCACTCTGTCTCGGCAGTTTTCAGTTCAAGTTGTTATTATTAGTCGATCCAACACTGTCTGGAGAGAGACGCTCCACGGCCACAGTGGAGGAGAGGATGCAGCCTCGCTAACACATGAACTTCTGTGTTAAGGGGTCCAGACTCAAACCAACGGCCAACTGCGTTTATCCGACCACTCTGTTGCCTCTCTTCTGACACGTTTGGCAGAATAGTTGCATTGAAACAAACCGCCTTGACTCCTGCCAGCTACACAGCAGCGTAGCAGCAACGTCCTGCGCTCGTGCAAGATGCAATAAGTCTCCTTAACATCTGGTGGCGCTAGTCTCGTGCCAGTAATCCAAAACATGAAAACAGGAAATGACGGAACAGAGTGCAGACCATAGATCATCAGAGAAAAACATAGCACGCACAGCATTGGCTGAGTATCCATTTGGACTGCTCTCGGGCTCGTTATTATACGACGACGTCGCAGGAGGGAAAAAGTTAAGCTAGCAGACGACTAATCAGAGCATCCGATCCAATCCTCCGACCGCCAACACTCTCAGATTTTGCAAGTTAAATCTGACCAAACACCATCTGCTCGGTTCCAAAAGCTTCCAAAAGAGCTGAACACACCCAACAGATTTGTTCCCAACTCGTCCGAGTCTCCCCAAACTTTTCAGATGTCCAACATTTGGGCCTGTATGTTCCTGCCTTTAGTGTCACCAACAGGCTAACAGCAAAGCTAGCTTTCCACGGTTGACGGTTCGAGTACCACACAGACCTAACAACAGTGGTGCTGCTGTTGTTGGCAGGTGGATTATGATTCCTCATTCAATTAATATCTCCAGTCTGGGTGATTCTGCTAAAATCCTATTCTAAGAAAAGATTGGAAAGTAGATTGTTTTCAGGAGTTCATTTTGGGACTGAGACCCAAAAATCAACTATCTAACAAGTTGGACCTTTAAAGTAGTTCTGAAACACACAGTAAAAATCCTAAATGTCATCACGGATTGTTGTGAAATTTGGTATAATCGCTAAAGAATAAAGGATTTGGATCCCCTGAACTTCCCTCTGCTGCCGCTCTTTGTTAAAGGCCTTCACTGACATTTATTGTGTGCTTTTGTGTGCACCTTCAAAATGAACATCACAATCATAAATCATTATGGTGTGATGTTTGGGCTCTTTAAACAGAATACAGGCCACAGTCAGGAAAAAGGTGATTTTTTTTTCTTTCTCCCTTTCATCTCAGTATCCTGTGTGTCTGAACACAACAACAAAAAAAAGAAATCTGTGTTTGTCACTCTGTAATTAGACGTCTGTGTTTATCAGCCGATGTGTCCGGGAATTAATTTCCTCTCCTTTTTTTAAAGAGTAAACAGGAGAAAAGACGGGATATGGAGCGCACCGGGACATGAAATTCTCCTTTTGTTCGGGGTGAATGCAGGCGGGCCGGGCGCTACTTTATCTAACACACACCTGGCCACACACACACACACACACTGGGGGACAGCACGTGCCTGCTTGAATGCACAAACACTGATAAACTGACACGCATTGACAAACTGCCAACAACATGAAAGGCCCACAAAATGCAGACTGAACCACCGCAAACCACAAGGAGCCTCCGTCATCAGCGTCTTTACTGTATCCTTGATCATTTCTGGATCTTGTTCCTGTATCAGTTTCTACACAAACACTCTTCACAAATCACGAATAAATGCAGTACGACGCTTCGCCACGCAGCCTCGTACGTCTTGTCGAGTATCTCTGAGATTCTCCAGGGAACTCATGAGAAACTCACTCTCGCTGTAATGAATGAACGTCGTAGAAGCTAAAAAACAAAGGAGCCGAATTTCATCTCTGCTTAATGTCTCCTCTGCCGACCACATCCTGAGCTGAGGGATTGTGCTTTTACTTAACGCCTCAACTCAATTTATTTCTAAATATTTATAAGGGCATGGTAAAGTTTTTGGGGAACATCTATACAGATAAATTGTGGGGGTTACATGAGGTGTAAATTGAAAGCAAATGAGTGTGAAGAAAGGTTTTATAGAAATGTGCATAAATGAAATTGGAAAATAAACAGTTGGACGCTGCTTTAAATGTTGAAGTTTGGAAGGTTTTGGCACAAGACAACTTCTTCGTTAAGCGCTGGGGACCTTCAGCATCGTGTTCACAGTTCATAACTACTTTGTTGAGAAGGGAACAGAAAATCATTTTGCCACATAATCATTCAGCATTGTTGTAACAATACAACATGTGCTGTGTTGTTTCTGTGAAACTGGGTTAGGTGCTATTCTGTTGGGAGATTTTTTGATTTGATTGGACTCTACGTGGTCCTTCACTCTCCTTCTAAATGATGCAGCTCCCCCTGTTGGCTTTCACCTGTTGTGCAGTTTTGGATAACCAGTGCAGTTTTTGTGGTGACAAAATCAGATATTTTAACCTAAAACCTGATATTGTCTCACTCTGTCCAAGTGTTTTTCATACCTAAACCAGACCTGACGCACAAAATGGTCCTGACATAAAAAAAATAAAATAAATCAATTGCCACATAAAGAAATAATTTGAAACATTTTAATGCAATCAGATCTCGTATACCAACAAAAAGTCTAAACGGCTAACCTCTTGGTTAAAACTACCACAGAAGTCTTGTCCAACACTCATCAGCTGTCATCAAACATCACCCTGATCTTGTCTAAGAAATTCTGCTCCTCAATCCTCATATAATCATCCAGGTTTTAAAACACAACACGACCTTACTTTTCATATCCGTCCTCGTCGTCTTGCCCTTTTCATTTAATCTCCACAGGTGATATGACAACACACACATGCGTAGCCACAGCAGCTAACTGGTATTCCAGACCTGAATCCTATGAAGTCGAGGACGTTCAGACCTCAGTGACTGACTGTGTGTGCTTCACTGCGTGTTGTGTTGTGTTGCTGTGCATCGTGTCAGTATGCGTATTGCAAACTCGTGAACCGCTATATTTTAATTAAACTCTCTGGAAAACAGGTCAGATTGGATTAAAAGTCAGAACCAAGAAATGGGTTGGTTTGACTCAGAGGGACTTTTGACTGATCGACAGGTAGATAGTGATGAGCTGAGGGGAGCGAGAAGAAGAACAAACAAGAGATAAAATCAGAAAATAACACTGAGGTCTCCAGCGGGGCTGTAAAGTCTCAAACAGTAAGTGGGGTGAAAAATGTCACGCTCAACCTGTGGGTGGTGGAACTACAAAAGGTTACTGGGTCATTAATATCAAACAGTTTTTCCTCGAGGGAGCCTTCAGATGCTCCGTAAATGTCACGTATATCTCTCGGGTTAAGAGAAATCCCCGTCGTGTCCTGAAGGTCGTAACAGAGAGAAAAAACTCTGAGAATGTGCGAAGTGCAAAGGGTTCATCCTCCGGGGAGCCTGCATGTCCTCCTGCCTCTGTGATTTATTATGACATATTGTGATTTATGGAGCGTGAAACTGTTTTGTCAGGTTGGGGACAGAAATCGTGCAGCCCGACCTCCCCTCACATGGTCCTATGTTGCTTTAACAACCTCAGGTTTGCACTTCCACTTCTACAGACGACACCAGGGGGGTAATTACAGCGTCATGAAGGGGGGCAGTGACCACGCTGCTGTAATTGACCTCATGGGAGTGAGAACAGGCTGCACACACAAACCTATTTGTTGTAACGCCGATATCCACAGCTCCGACTGAGACCATCAACTATAAAAGCCTGAATGCGACGGTTGGGATTTCCTCTAAACCAGCAAAGTAGATGAGTTTTAATTGTGCCGGTTTGATCAGCAGGCACTCTGTCGAGCCAGCGGGGTGATGTGGGGAAACTGGATCGCAACAATAACGTGTTTGGCACAACCGAATGTTTCTGCTGATGGAAGCCAGGAGAGTCGCCTGAACGTTGTTTTAATGCACACACACACGAGATGGGTTGCATTACTGAGGCAGAACAGGAGGGAATGGAATAAGCAAAAGGTGCAGATAGAAAAGGGAAGAAAGAAAGAAAGTAAGAGATGTGAAAAGTAACGAGCCGCATGAGAAATAATGACGCTGTGCAGCAACAAAAAAAAAAGGTGCAAAGAAAGATGGAAGGGTGGAAATAAGTGAGAAATATCTTGCAGGAAGAACGAGCAGACCTCCGGCTTCACGCACAAATCTTAACACCGATGTTCCTTTGTCCTCGTTCTTTGGCTGATTTTTTTATTCATGGCTTCTGGGTTCTTTTGATGAGGACGACCAATCTGTACCTGTCAGCCGCGCTCAGGAGACAGTGTGACAAAACACACGGCTGATTGCTCTGCACGGCGAACAAAAGTCACAGGAACTGACGCTCTCACAGTAATCAGTCGGACTGAAAGAGAGTCCGGACAGAAGAGGATGCACATAATGAGAGAGGACACACACACACACACACACACACACACACACACACTTCAAACATACATTGAATATCCAGATAAAAGTTCCGATTGTTTCTACGTTAGGACACCAACACTGTCTCCTACTTCTCGTCAGCGGATACTGGATTTGATTTAAAGCCGCGCTTCAGGGGTTTATGATAAAATACGTGTGTGAGACTGAAGCTGAGATTTATCTGACCCACCCTGAGTCAGAGCCCTGATCCGTCCCTCACCGTCACACAGGTTCTGTGTTTCACATTAAAGAGACGCTGACAGAGACAGATGAGGAGGCTGTTTTCATGCTACTTGTGATGTATCGTACTAAAATATCCAAAGACTTCTTCACTTCAAGTGAAACTCTCACCAACATGCAACCTAGACTTTTCTAGATTTTAACTTGTTTCCATCCATTTATTTTTCTGCCTCGAAAGTTTCCTCAGTTTCTGACTAAAGACAAAAAGACAAACAGCTGCAGATTTTGCTTCTTTAATTTGTGATGCGCTCGTTCTGACTGTGAGTCAGGACCAATATACTGGACAAGGTACTCTGATATTGTTTTTTGTGCCAGACGACCATTCAGCTGCACGTCCTTGGCATTCTGTTCAATCTGAAACCCAATGCCAAAAAAAGTGTTCAATGAAATGTTTTAGTCCCGACAGACTCGCTGTCTAAATGTCCCTGTCTGTTTATTTTAGGAATATGAGCCATTTTCAAAGTTTTCTTGCGAGGACATCGTTGGTTTGATTGTTTTTTTGGCACATCAGATTTCAGACATGATAATCCCAGTTATTATTCACTGCACCTTCTGTTCTGTAAACTCCACGAAGGCCAAAGTACGTGAAGAATAACTGGTCCAATTTAACAGTTGTGTTTAAATGTATTCATGTCCACATCTATCTCTAAGACGTCTCACTTCTTAACCTTCCTTTTTGTTTTGTTTTTTAAACCTCCTTCATTAGCTTCTCTTTTGCCCACACGCAGATGAGAATGTCATTAAAGGGCTCATTCAAAGGCCAGTAATTAACATCAGGGGTGAGCTCAAACAGTCTGTCTTAACTTAATGAGTTCATTACAACAGAACCCTGCTGATCCACCGCATCTGTGGAAAAGTTTGATCTACTAAAGTTCAGAGACTTTTCAACTTTGGATGAATTCTTGATCTGTTCGGATGAGAAATCCCAACAAAATATCTTTAAAACATTATCTGGTAAAAGCTCAGTATCTGTCTTTTAATTTTCTACACACATTCATCTTCCCCTCAGGAAACGCAGATCCCTTTAACATTTCATCGCCAGGGTAAAAATCGAACTTTCACCAAAAATTTGTCCAATTATTCCGGATTTTTTCCAAATTCTGTGAAACCAACAGCGTTCCCCTCAGAGAGAGCGATCACCGCCAACTATAAAACCAGACATGGTAATTTCTACTTCAGAAACTTCAGAAAGAAAATGGTGATTGTTGCATTGGAACAATCTACACATTAAGCTGAAAATGTAAAACACAACTTTAAATGTTTTTAAGTCGTGGCTGAAAGAGAAAAACCGCTGTTGTCATACACAAAACACCTGAACAGACATATGTGTGCCTTTATTTTGTATTCAGTTCTGTTTGTTGCTGTATTGATTTCTCCTTTTTGTTCTTCTTTATTCTTACATTTTTTAAAAAAGCCTCCGTGAGCTGGTGTTGTAAATTAGCATCTTGTTATAAACATTAAAGGCCTCTGGTGCTTGTTAATGGTTGAATGTTGCTGCACCAATATTACAGTTGTGTGTGTTAATGTCAGTTAATGAACTAAACATCGAGCAACTTTTATTGGAATAAATACGCTGCCATGTTCCACATCCAGTGTTCAATAGATCGACTTCCTGTATCTGTGAAAGTAGACACTTTTTTTTTTTTAATCCGTCTCTACACACGTCTTACCTCTTTTGAGATTTTCTACTCATCTGTTTCATGTTTCAGTCATCACGACCTGACATTCGGCGCAATCTAATCCCATTAAGGTCAACATTTATTATTGATTCAGCGTTGGATCATTGCTTTTAAAGGTTGGTTGACATAATAATGTCCTTCTGCGTCTTCAGTCATCATCAAGATCATTGAATGTTCCAGTGTTCAAAGTCATTCAACAAAAGATGAGGCAGTGATTCTCGTGTGCTGTCAGCGTCTCTTTTTTCTGCACAGAGGTACAAATTATATATTTCCTGATGTCCTCGCACTCATAAGAGTAACAGAACAACAGCTACTTGGACATTAGTTGTATTCGTAAAGGCGTATTCGTAAATTTAAAGTGATACGCCACCCAAAACACATATTCTAGTATCAAAATAAAATCTAGACTGTTACGTAACTATGTGGGAGATTGTGAAGCCCTAACTTTTCAATCATACATTAATTTTATGTGATGTTTACTGTCTTTAATACAATTTTATTTCTTTTTTTTTTACATCTGTGACAACTTTTCCCTGCTTCACTTTTATTTCCTTAATACTTTCTTTGCTTTTATTTTTATGTCTGCCATTTCACACTGTCACTGTTGCCGTCTGCCCTCAGGCATTGTGAGTCTGTGAGTTTGAAGAATGGGTTTTTGTGTCTGAAATAGAAAAAAAAAAAGATTCAGGCTTAAATGGACCTTGATGTTGTAAAACCCTTCAGTGCATTCATATAAACTCTGTTGTAGCACAGGCTTTGTCTGCAACTGCTTGAGGAACACCAAGAACTCCAAGCTTTCATATTAAGAGATTTTATTCATTAAAACATGTTATGCAACTATTTAATGTGAAAATAACAGCACTTGAAAACACATTTGATGGCACACTGGCATACCCAATTTCCAACTAAAGCTGTGGTTGGTAAGATTGTAGAAATCGTTTCTGGTCTGCTAAATGCACAAACAAAACAACTCTAAAACTGTCAAATGCTACATTAATGCTACACGAGCAAAAATAGCCATCACGAGCCTACCAGTCCTTAAACGCTACCCTTGCTGCTGTAGGTGTGTGCTTTGTGCTAATGTTTCTTGGTTAGTTGCTGAACCAGTTTGCTGCTGCTGTCGTAGCTCTGTTCTTTGGCTCAGGGGCTGTGTGCTTTGTGCTAATGTTACTTGATTAGCTCTTGACCCAGTTTGCTGGTGATGTCATAGCTCTGTTCTTTGGCTCAGGGGCTGTGTGTTTTGTCCTAATGTTACTTGATTAGCTCCTGACCCAGTTTGCTGCTGCTTCCATAGCTCTGTTCTTTGGCTCAGGGGCTGTGTGCTTTGTGCTAATGTTACTTGGTTAGCTGCTCTCTGGCTCAGGTGCTGTGTACATTGAGGTATTCAGTTAGCTGCTGCACAACAGTCTGTCATTGCTGCTGTCACTCATCATACTTCAGGTCAGGGGCTGTATGCTTAGTGTTACTGAGTTAGCTGCTGAACAAAAGGCGGAGGGGCTTTGTACTGTGAGCACAGAGAATTGTTGTTATATGTAAACATAAAATGGTTCTTATTTGCTACTACGAAATATTAATAACTGAACAAAAGTAGCTTTAGGCTTTAGGGTGGAATAAATGTGTTCTTTGGGCCCTCAACAGCTTTGTTATGTTGTTTCTACATGTTAAATTACAGTGTAAGGGTGAAGTGATGGCCAGGAAGAGGGTGAACTGCATATTCAATGTTTATATGTCAACACAAATTATTATTTCTTCCTAATTTAGTGGATCTGATGACTGGATTACATCCCTACATAATTTGGATCCAAAATCAATTCTCCCTTTCATCTGATCAATGTGTTTTAACAAGTTTGTTCAAAGATATTCAGTTTCTTTGATATGTATGGATGTGTGAAATATCTGAGCTGTATTCTCACACACCACATTATATTGTGTATCACAGGAAGTTAAGGTGATACCAGCGGAGTGATGAAAACCCGTAAAGAAACCAGAAGATGACTGTAAATCGAAAGTGACGACTTCAGTCATCTCATGGTGAAATGAAAGTCTCTTTTCTTTTTATGGAGGGAGTTTCACCAAGTAAACCGTGAGTTCATAAAAGTGAAATTGACAGAACTTCATACAGAAGCTTCCATAAAGTCAAAGTAGAAAGAAAGTAGATTCTGCTTTGCTCTCGCAGCGTTAATGTTTTGATCTTCGGGGCTTCATATAAAGTCAAATAAAGTTAATAATATCGAATGCTTTATATTCACTGGGGGACATGATTTCAAAAATGAATCTAAATCTGAATACTAGACCATAAAAAGTAATAATCAAACATTTTAATAATAAGATGAACCTTTTTGCCATAAAAGCCATTATAAAGGCGGCTGCTGCACCACATGCATGATTTAATAGCAGTCGACTCATTGTAGCTCGCGGGTAAAACCAATATCAGCATTAAAAGAAAAAAGAAAAACTGCAGTTTCACATGTTTTTCTTGAGAGCAGTGATGTTCATCATAAAACTGTGGCTGTCTAGTTTCCCTATTGCCACAAATACAGTACAACTAAACTTTTCTTTTTTCAATCTAAACTACCCTTTGATGTAACAATGTAAGTTAAAACTGCAACTGCTACAGAACTGAACCAATACTGGTTGCTAATAGCAGCAGAATGAAACATGAAATATTCAACGAAATGAGGCCAGAGCGTGTTTTAATGACCGACTGTGGTACCACAAAGCAGAATCAGTAATGAGGAATAATTGTCTGTAAATACGATTCTTATGAGATTAGGTCGACAACTCCAAAGGTGATTCAACAAATTAACCACAAGCTTCACATCATCCATTTCTTATTTGCCGTGATATGAAATGAGTTTCCTTTATGTTCGCTCATTTATGTACGTACACATGGAAACTGAGGTTATTTTTCAGCTGCATTAACATTTAGGATTAAGACTTGTTTTTTTCCTGGTCAAGGTAATCTGTGTTTAGTGAAAACATCTGGCCAAGAATGTATCCCTTATACTGCATTCACACACCTTAGTGTTGTGTCAGTACACATCGAGGTCAGACCTGTGATGTCTGTATTAGCTGACAAACCAAGACTGCCCCTAAGCTCCCAGTAAATTGCCTTTGCGCCAACACAAGACGCAAACGTCTGAGGTTTTTTTTTTTTTTGAAGTGGTACAAGAGCACCCTAATTTGAAATGGATTTATTAACATGCTGCCCCTCAACATGTCCCTCTCCAACCCCTATCCACTCAAATCAGTCTTTCTGCTAATTGACCCTCAATTGATTTTCAGTTGATGGATGAGCAGCTGCTGTGGGGCCCCCCGAGGTGAGCCGAAGGGTTTGGCATTAAACAAACATCATTCGATGCCCAGGTCGTTGGAGGCAGGATGATTGGTGGGCTTCAAATGAGAATCACCACAGAAGGAAACATCGACTTGCTGTTCCTCTCTGATGAAAAGGCCTCAGGAAAACTAGCAGGGTTCTTTTTTTTATATATATAGATGGAACAGCAAACACACTGAAAGCACCACGGATGAGGTAAGCTTCGGTTTGTTGTCCTGATGAAGTCATGCTACACAGAGGGAAGAGCTTGGGGCAGGTGGTCGGGTGTCTGACAAACACTTTGGTTCACATCCGGTCTCCAACTTACAGCCATCAATAGTTCCTTTGGACCGTGACAGTCCTCTTTCTCCAGACAAATCATCAGACAAAACAGCCGTGCACTGCAGTAATAGCTCCCAGCAATTTAAATCGAGCAATTTTCGATCAGCAATAGCTGCACGCAGATCGCTCATCACTCAGGTGATTGTGATCTGCAGGACTGGAAGTCTTTTGTCCGATTCCTTCCTTTCAGTTGCCCTTTGATCCAGCACATCCATCCATCTTCTTCCACTTATCCAGGGTCAGGTCGCCGTGGCAGCAGGCTTAGCAGGCTTAGCGGGCTATTCCAGACATCCTTTTTCTCCAGCAGCACTTTCCTCCTGGGGGATGGCCAGGCGTTCCCAGGCCAGATGAGACATACAGTGTAGTCTCTCCGGAGTCTGTCCCCCGGGGTCCCCTCCCCATTAGTCAGGGCCTGGAAAACCCCCCAACAGAGGCTCCCATGAGGCATCCTAATCAGATGACTGAACTAAATCATCTGACTCGGCACCTGTAGGAGTATTTTGGATTGCATCGACACGTCAACCAGCTGTCTAAACGTCTAAGCTGTCAGTCTTAGATGTTTCATGCACTCCATGTATGTCTGATGATATATGCAATGATTTGTAGCTTGTCTAGTCTTATCCTGTCCATCCAAACTGTGATCAAACTGCTACAGAAACAGGAAGAAGGGATTTGAATCCCCAAATACCATGTGCTGATTGTCCTTCTCATCTTTTTTCATAGACCTGGGCCAGTTTCTACTGAGCAGGTAGATGTGTGGTAATGAAAATGCAAATCCCAACGATGCCCAGCTGATGCTGTGACTCAGTCGTTTGGCTGAGGGGCCTGTGTGCTTTGTGCTAAAATTTAGCACTAAGCACACAGGGTTAGCTGCTCTTTGGCTCAGGGGCTCTGTACTTGAAGCTACTGGGGTTAGTTTCTGAGTGATAGTCTGTCATTGCTGCTGCCACTGACTCATTCTTCAGGTCAGAGGCACTAGTCAAACCGAGTCGATCCAGGCCGGCAGGTGTGGAAAAATGCCATCAAATTATAGCGATGGACTATGAAATGATACACACCATTAGCTTAAGCAGAGTCTGTGAAGCTAAAGCGTCTCCTCTCATTGGGACTTCCATACAGCTCATCACAATTAATGTTTAATCTTCAGTTCTTTAGTCATGGTAGATTATTGGAAGGCTCCGAAAAGTGAAACGGTCCTAACGCTTATTTTCTGATCAGGATCCAGGAGCAGATCTGCCGCATCCACCCCTCTGTGTTGACACTGACGGAGAAACATGTCAGAGCTTTGTACTGTGATCAATATCCTGTGGATGAATGAGTTCCGGCTGTGAACAAAGGCCAGCCTCTCCTTTTTAATAAGCTGTCACAGCCCAATATGTTGGTACTCGATAACAGTAGGAATAATACATAACGCTGTAATAAATCCGTGGGTGGGGGCAGAGTGTCCCCTGTGAGAAAGCTGTTAGGAGGCTGGAGATAAAAGTATGGAAAATGTCAGAATAAAAGGTTATTTGAGGTCTGCTTTCCAAGTAATTATCTGGTTTCTACCCTTTCAGGCTATTTTACTCAAATAGTTATTGCTGACGTGATGTTTAATTATGATCAGAAAGTATTTTGCTGTAAGGAGTCTCTTGTACAATGCAGAGAAAATTGCTTATGTCAGACTTTTAAAATGTTCTCTCAGAACAAAATGTCTTCTCATTTTGTCTGAACTTCAAACTTTGTTTCCCCGTATGCTTCACAAACCACTTTAATGTTCATTTTCTTTCCATCAAACTTCTTGAAAATCGTATTAACGTGGCGATTCCTCCAGAAATCTCATGGATCATGAAGACGTTTCTCCTCCCGGACCTCCATCGATCTCTCTGTCACAGAGTTTTAAGCTGAGATCAAGATGTTGGTCAAGAATGATCTGCCACTGTGAACTGATTTAATCAAGCGTTACACGTTAGTATCTGAAGATCTGGGAAAAAGAAACGTCTGCTGTCCTAAAACTTTTAGTTTGATCCTTCCTGTCCTGCAGCAGAGATCAGAACTAACACTGGGGGGGAAATTACTATAGATGGATGTAGACGAATTGTCTGTGGTGCCGTTCTTGTTGTATTTTTTCTCCTTAAAAAGATGAAGCAACTTCTGTATTTCGTCCAATTTGTCACAGAATCTGTATGGTTATTTTTGTTATAAAGCACATGTTTGTATGGCTTTCCATTTCTTAACTTTAACTTAATTTTATTTTATTTATGTGGGCACATAAACATTATTTTTGGGGTAAGACGGTTTGGTTAATATTATTATTAATATCCGTACTGCGCAGGACTAATACTGTGTCTCAGTTCAGGGTCTATGATCCTTCGTGGCCTCACATATCCCAAGATTCTTTGCACACCCGATAAAGAAGAAAGAAAGAGAGAAAATGGCGACATCACGTGGCGTAGATCGTCACTTTTGCAGGTCTGGGCGTCAGAAATCATGACGTAAGTGTAAAACATCTGGTGATGCAACTATATGCTCCAAAGAATAGATCGTCCCATTTAACAACGGCTGATGAGGTTAACAAGGTCTCTCTGAAGGACTCGCCTTTGAAGACCACAAAGGCCGGGTCCTTCAGAGGATGCAGACCCTGAAGTGAGACACAGTCAGTGGCACTTCCTCTATTCTGGACACAAAGGGCTGCAGCACCTGATTGTAGATTTTAATCCTGTGTCGTTGCACACTCCTTTGGTCTTTGGTTTCCCCTTCAGCTCATCACTCCACCCAGTTCAACACACCTGCTTCTCATCACATCATCAACCTGCAGTTCATCTTCCCCGGTTTCCCATCCAGTGTTGCCCTACACTTCACACTCCTGCTCTTGCTCCATGTGTGTGTTTCTGCCTTTGTGCGATTTTTTTTTTTTTTTCCCTACACTCTCAGCTCATCAGTCTGCCGGCCAGCTACTCCCTGCTGCCACGCTCCTTCATTCATCCCTGCTAACACAGGCCTCGCTCCAACATTCATCCCAGCCCCTCTGGACCCCCTGCTCCCTCACCGACATTCATCAAAACCTTTACTGCACTTGTATTCAAGACACACGTGAAAAGATTTCCGCTTGCTTATTCTGGGGGATTTTTGATTCTGTGTCTGTGCTGCTGCTGGTCACTGCGACGAAACAGGAGGAGCAGGTTGGTTGTAGAACTGGTCTGACTGACAGATGGAATAAATATTTATCCCACTATAATAAATAATGAAAACAAGTTGAGAAAGTCTGAGTTACAGATCTATGGGGACTATCAACTAGTGTTCTAATAAAACAAAGAGATTGGCAGAAAGAGAGATGAATAGAAAAGGAAACTGGATGAGAGACTAAAATTTGAAATCCACCATGTGGAGCAGGTTGATTAGAGCCAGACGAGGTTAAAGAAACATTGATTTCTCCCTCTTGAGACTCTTTCTGATGGACTTTCTGTTCGACTTGGAAAACATCAACGCCTCCACCAACACTGGAACCCACTGATATTAGTAACCAGTGAACGCATCAATGCATTAGTATCCACTCCAGGTGCTGTGACATAGTCTAGACCTTCTCTCTGTGTGAGGAGGTGAAAGAATGGCTGGTTCTGGTTATTTATACATTTTTATCAAACTTGGCCTCTCGCAGGGAGATCTGGAGCTTCTCAAACCTTTTCTGCAGACTGGTTTCAGGTTCAAACTCTAAATACTGGCCTGCTTTCAGGTGTGCTGCTCCATCAGTTATATTTTACACCATTTATTTTACTTCACTTTATCTCAGAGTCCATAATTTTATAGAAGAAATGCTAAAAAAAAAAAAAAATGGAATAAATTAACACAACTGCAGGATAAATGTTATCCAAGCATGTTTCTGCATGTTGCTGTCTGTTGTTTGTTCAGGATGAATGTTGATGATATTGATATTTCCCATTTAGTACAAATGTCAAACTCAGATGTTACTGTGGTTTGCAGAAACTCTAACTGCTAATGTAATGACTTGCCATCGAGGACAAACTCCCGCCTCCAGAAGTTAACTTAGAAAAGTGGCTGTAAAGGTCGTCCGTGCGTGGAAGCTCGTTAAAACCCATTTTTACGGCTATTGTTTAGGCGGCGACCTTTAGTGGCCGAAGCGAGGGAGCAAAGGAAGAAGGTCATGTGACATCATCGAGGAGGTCGAACACATCCAGACCTTCACTTTCACTTTTTGTAACTTACATCAAGTACCAGCTTTCGATCATTTCCTAAACCTGACCAATTATTTCTGGTGCCGTTAAAGTTTCACAACTTTTACCACGTGAATCTTTCCACCATTTCATTTTCTTGCAGTAGGTATGACGGTGTGTTCGTATCGTGACTGCAGGCACAGAAGATGGAGTGCAAAGTTATTTTTCGTCTCGCTTGTTTTGCACGAACACATCGGCAACACTCACTTCTTTTTCCTTTTGTTTTTTTGTCACGAGATTTCCACAATGACAGTCGTCTGTCCCTCGTCTAAACCTGAGTGAACCTTCAGACTGATCGTATGAATTCCTTTAGTAACGGAACCATTTTTAAAGGCTGCTGAGAAAACCTTGAGGACTACAGTTTCTCTCTATTGACAGGAAAAATGCTCCTTGTTGATGCTTTTCACTATAATGCGCTCGATGTGCTGGGAGACAGGCTACTTTCTTCCTCTGAGGTATTGAGTGTGACAAATTGTTGTGATCTCACGTTTTGTCTGAGTAAAGGAAACTGCATCGATCTCTGCAGCGGGTGACTGAACAGTATAGTGTAATACTAATAAATCTCTTTTAAGACAGCTGTGTGCCGACAGACTTCAGCAAAAAATGGCCGCATTGATCAAATGACCCGACGAAACCCGTTTAAACTCCAGCGACTTTATGTGTGCTCTCTGAAATTGATGTCTCTGCAGTCAAAGATCCAGGGTCATGCTCAGTTCGGAGAAAGTTAAAGGAAAAATTCAATCTCTCACACTTCTACTGTAAAACATCATTCGGGGGGGAGTTCAGTGCTTTCTGCGATCTGTTTCATGATGAAGTGTTATTAAATTCTTTGGTCTCCTGCACTTCCCAGAAATGTTTCGACAGTTCTCAGAGAACAGAGCTCAATCTGTTCTGTCATGGTCCAAAATAACTCGTCCTGCGCCTGCAGTGGATTCAGAGTCATCGGCAGCCTGTGAAAAGCAGCTCGGTTTTGGCTTTTTCACGAGTAAAAAAAAAAAGAGAAAAAAGTTTCAGACTTCAACTTGAGATTCTGCCAAAATGAGATGAAAACATTTTTTGGTGCAACTTTGAAGAATGAGAGTGACGACCTGTCGAGGAGGGTTTCGTCAGACAGACTGGTGGTGTAACAGTCTGAGAGGGAAGAGGAAAGAAGTCATCGGTGAGATAGAGGGACCAGACGTCCCCGGAAAAGGTTTTTTCTTTTTCTTAAGCGCATGTTAAAAATAGACGGTAAAGAAAGCTCACAGGTCACATGGGCAGCAGAGCCTACGAGTTAACATCTCAGTCATGTTGTGCTTGTTTACATGATGAACTTCTCACTATATCAGCTTTGTATCAGTCGTCTACTAAATACTTGCTGAGAGAAAACTGATGTGGAAAACTGGCAAGTGTCAACGTCACATCATCGTCCTCTTTCTGAAGTCAGGTGCAGGTATGAACACAAAACCTTCCTGTTTGTCATCGTTTTGTATTTTTTCTTCAAACTCATCTTAAAGAGGGACGTACATATTCTCCTGTACGGTAACTTAAACTTACTTTTCTCTTAACTCTATCATCTAAGCAAGATATACAACGTGCTCATGTTTATTTGCATAAACATCCCGTTATACAACTGACTGAACCCTGTCAGTCCGTCTGATTGTATTGAAAAGAAACAGGTGACAGCCTGTGTGTCAATGTTTCAATTGACAGTCAGCGAATCAGTCATGCAGAGGTGTAATTTCGGGGTTTGTGCGAGCGGTGACAACACCTGTATGTGTGTGATCCTCCTCCCTGCTCATGTTTTATCTCTCCGAGCTCTGGAGAAGTCTTCCTCCCCTCTGACGCATCAGGTGACATCCATAATTTGATTATTGTAGACAGCAACATCTTACGAGCCTTCACGGTTATTTTAGCAGATAACCGACGATGCTTAATTCCTGAGATTAGCTCACCGTTGTGAGTTTCTGATCTTCCTGTCAGCCTCAGATAACCTTCTCCATCTGCAGCCTTCTCCACACTGTTTGCTGCCTCCTGTCAGTCAGAGTCGAGTGGGTCAGTCCGACTGAAGGAAACCTGTCAGTGCACCAACTCCAGCTCCACTTCACAGACCGGAAGATAATATGTCAGGGTTCAGATGCAAGCAAGGAGAATCTGTTAGACAAAGTATTTTATGTGATCGTGTACTAAATGTTATAAAAGATTTGAGAGGAAAGAGAGTTAGAAGCAGGATCTTAGAAAGCTAAAAGGACGGTCAGATTGGACGGCTCTGTCTGTCAGTACGATTGAATTTATACTTCAGTATCTTTAACGACTTCAACTTTTCCACTTGCAATTTTTTCATCCACTTCCTGTCATGTGCAAACCGCAGATCTCACTGTAACTGAAGGATCCTTTAACGTGTCGAGGGAAAATTCTCCTCCTTCCAAAGCAACAATGAACTCTTTAAAAACACTCTCGGTTGGCTTGAAAGTGCATCGCCACAACGCGAATACCATGAACAGCTGAGTCTGTGGTTCTGTGTGATGCATCATGGAGATTAAACTTACTAACCGTGTATGAAGTAGTTAAAACTGTGTTGAACAGTTGATGCTAAGTTGAGCTAATTTCATTATTCGTCCTGCACCGTCGTTTATTACAGTAGAACAATTACTGAAGTTCAAACACATGAAAAAGAATCCGTTGATATTTTTTATGATAATAATAATATAATAATAATAATGATAATTTACATGAATCGTCTGAACGTATCATGTGACCATGTTTGTTAAACACCTCATGTTGTCTGATGGAGGTCAGACGGACTCCATCCATTTCCCTTCCAGCTGAAGTCAAGATAACGAGTAAACACACCTCCTGAAAGTTCACGTTCCGGCTTTTCCTTTAATTGCATTCGCCTCTGGGTTGTGTGCATGTGTGTGTGTGTGTGTGTGTGTGTGTGTGTGTGTGTGTGTGTGTAGAGGCATTCGATTGTCTGCCTTCATGTTCGATACCTGTGTTCCTACTGCTGTGTTTGGCTGAATTATCACATTTGTGTTTGTGTAAGACTTTACATGTTTGCCAATAATCCTCTTTGGCATATATCATGTACTGTATCATCTCGTCTGTTTGTGTGTGTGTGTGTGTGTGTGTGTGTGTGTGTGTGTGTGTGTGTGTGTGTGTGTGTGTGTAGAGGCATTCGATTGTCTGCCTTCATGTTCGATACCTGTGTTCCTACTGCTGTGTTTGGCTGAATTATCACATTTGTGTTTGTGTAAGACTTTACATGTTTGCCAATAATCCTCTTTGGCATATATCATGTATCATCTCGTCTGTTTGTGTGTGTGTGTGTGTGTGTGTGTGTGTGTGTGTGTGTGTGTGTGTGTGTGTGTGTGTGTGTGTGTGTGTGCGCAGACTGACTCACTTCATCTCCTTTATTGTAAACAGACGAAGGGGGCTCAATTATTCACCTCTCTGCCTCGAGCAGCGTTCGATCAATGCTCGTGATTAACATGTTGGGGTAAATTAGAAGGCTCAGGGTTTGCGAGACCTTTTTACAGACGCAGTGATCTCTGACGTGAACTTAACTGTAGAGGAAAGACGATGTTTGATCTGATAGATAAACAGATTAAAAGAGAGCTCAGTATAAATACGTCTGTATAGGGCTTGACCTGCTTCGTCCCGAGAAGATGAGACCTCACAGACAGTCGGTGTGCTCGATGATTAAAGGTGCAATATGTAAGAATTTGTGTTGCACAGATTTCTATTGAAATTAGGAAATATACACGTATTACAATAGTCCAGTTGTAAAACAAAACAAATGCTCCCCCTGCTGCTCTGAGCTCCCAGTCTGGTCTATAGAGTTCACATAAACAAACTGTAAGCTGAAGTGAAATGCTCCTGAAAAAGCTTGTAAGTGGACTTTGACTTTGTTTCAGCAGTGAAAGGTTTTATATTAGTGGCTCCCCTCTTGTGGAAAACATAACCTGACATTTTCAGAGAGAGAAATATCCGCAAAGTGACTCCTGATGTGACAAAACTAATGTGATATTACTTTCTAAATGTCAGCAGCCATTTAAGCCGTGCGGGTGTGTAACTTCAGTATAAATTCAAAGTCGTCGGACTGCAGAAGGTCTGACAATTAACTGTTCCACATGTTTAACATGCTTTTAGATTCACATTTACACTTCAGATAATTCCAATTTATCTTGTCATAATATTTCAGATCTTAACATCTTTTCATTTTTACAGCCAATAATCATTTTTAAAGCTCGAACAAACTATAAAACGCGAGATGCTGCTGGAAACATCCTGAACTGACAGATACATTCATGTTTTTTTTTTAAATTTGGAGTCCAAAATGAAAGTCATCTATTATCCTTCGAGCGGTGAATCTTTTATCATCCACTGCCGTATGAACTCTGAACATGATCGTCAGCGCTGCCCTTTAAAGTTGAATCGTTTTTAATTATTGGATTTCTGAATCAATAGTTTTCAATTCTGTCTGACTGAAGGCCATACAATATTAATCAAAAACTCACAGTTCCATCAAAGTGTCTGTGCTGTTATTTGCTTTAGTTACTGATGCCTCCGCCTACAGGTAGGTCAGGGGTTCAGCTGACGAGCCGTCTCCTTCAAGGACGCTTCATTTTCTCCTGTTGTTGCTGAGAGATTTCTTCTGATTCCCCCCCTGCCCTTCACTCAAAAATGTATTATGCTTCTTGTCACTTGCATGTTCGACCTTCACTGTGCAGAATGATGCATGGGTGGGTTCGACAAAGAAATCCGTTTTCACACACATCTGCTTTCTCTGTAAATGTGACTTCAAGGAGCGAACAAACAAGCACAGATTTGTGACTGTACGCAGTTAACAAAGCGGATTGTTGATCAAGTACACTGAGGATGGACGTGAAGTGTTTGCTTTCACATGGATGCTGGATGAGGGAGGATCATTTTAAGAGCCACTGCAGAGTGGTTTGCCAACTTAAAGCAGACGTATTATGCTCATTTATTTCTGATTACTCCCAGAATAGACATCTTTTTATTGCTTGAAAAACACATCAGTTCTGTCTCTGCAGGACTGAGACACTCTGTTTTTAGCTCCTGTCTCTTTAAGCCGCCCCCCCCCACTTCCTGGTTAGCCAGCCAGCTCTGATTGGTCCGCTCACACACAGCTGAGCCAGCGCCGCTAACAGCAACAGATTGGCTGTGCTAAATACATTTTTACATGTCAAACTAGTCTCTAGGCATAAACTATGAAAAATCTGTGACATGGTGATGTAGTGTGATGTCACAAAGTCACAGAATTAAAGGCAGGACTGCAGACGAGGCGCAATTTTATGTACAAGAAGCTAAATAAAACACTGAGTGTCTCCTCTGACAGCAGTTAAAGAGACTGTTTGGATGTTTTGGACACAACACTGACCTTTAAACATCAGCCAGTCACGCTGCATTGGCAGGAAGAGTTCTGTGAGTTTTTCAAGATTTAACATTGACAGTCGATTGTTGAGTCTCATTCCCAGCTGTTCAAACAAACGATGCTTTGGGCCGAGAAGCAACCAAATCAACTGTCAAATATGAACAGTAATTTCCGGGAATTTAATTAGCAGCGGGACAGATTGACTCATTCCCCCACTCGACAAACAACATGTCTGTAAAAACAGAAGACAAAAAAAACAGCAATTGGTCGACATTCTGTGTTTATTGGGCAGATAGTCACTTGTGTTGCACTGCTGATGTCCCACATGCTGTTCACTTATGCATGCATCCAATATGACAGTTGGCTCTTTTGCAGTTCAGATCCCTGCTCTGAAGCTACAGCTGATCGTACGTGTCATGTCATGTCATGTCATCGTCTGTAACCGCTTTATCCCTTTTTCAAGGAGTCGCGGGGTTTGTTGCTGGAGCCAATCCCAGCTGTCTCCGGGCGAAGGCAGGGTACACCCTGGACAAGTCGCCAGCTCATCGCAGGCTGACGGTACATACTGTTCATATTTGTAGAAGTACAAACTTTGTGTAAAAGCATAATTACGACAAAAATGCCAAGATTAACTTTATTTTTGGCAGGTGGAACTACTGTCTTCCAGCAACAGCTATCCACGCGAGATCTCACGTGACTTTTCCAGCTTTTTTTATTTTAGTATTGTTTCTTATATGAGGCAACTTTTTCAACTTCAAGGTCAATTTTGTTTTTCGCTAACGACAAAACAACGAATTATCTGCATTTATATGGAACTAAGCTTTAGGATCGTTCCACCTTAACTGTCCTCCAGGTTACGTCTCATTCTGAGATCGACTCTTCTCCACTGGCAGGACGGCGGCGAGCGGAACAAGCTACTGCTAACATGAGCTGTTCAAAAACTTTCTTTTTAGTAACTCTGTGTACACAAACAATGTTGTCAGTGCTGGTGTTCATGTGTAGAGACCCTGGTGATGCTACCAGCAAAGTTTCATGTTGTGTCGAGACTTCTTACTGTTTTAAAAATGGAGATTTTGATGCTATCGTAAAAGTGCCCGTAGCGCTCCCACTGAAAATGAGTTTGACCCCAAACCTCACGTTCAAATGTGACTAAAATGACTTGCATGATGTACGCACTGTACACAACTTTACACAAACGTATTTCCACCCACGCAACAAGAATATTTTCCTTAACCTAACCAAGTATTTCCCCTGTCCGAACCTGACCAGTCAGCCTGTTGCTGGTATGCTGCAATGCTTAAGCTGTTTCGGGAACGATTACATAACCCTTGTTGGGACACACTGGCAATCAACCTATTAAGTTGTTTAGGTATGCAGGTCCCTCCAGGTACGTGTTCGGTCCGTGTCCGATCCACCACAGCTGACAGGCTTCACTGTAGTCTTTGTGTTTACTTCCAGGGGCTCCGCTGCATTTGCACCTGAGAAATCTGACATGATTGAGTTACTTAAATAGGCTGAAGTGGGCGTTTAAATACAATTCCACAAAGCCATCAAACTCTGTGTTTCCCTGTCATTTACTCTCTCGTCATTTCAGATCCTTCCACCGTCCTCCAATTAACTCACCTTCTCGCCCACCTGAGCACCTGCTCTCTGTTGTTGTGTTGCTGTCTGTGTCTTCTTGCTGGCTTCGAAACACGACCATTTTATTCTAATGTGTCTGTCTCTGAGATGTGCAGCAGGGAACAAACCTCTATCTCTGCTGAGTCGTAACACAAAGAAATTAAAGCGTCAATTTGAGCATCAGTTTTAAACACTTTATAGTTTACTGTTCATGCCTGCAAGGTATCATTTAGTGTTATTACGACACACAAGTGGCGTGTTTGTTCTGCGCCTAACATCTCATCTCGTTTTCCCACGAGACGCGTTCACAGTTCTTTTATCTTCCACATTATTTCCATGCAGACACGTCTCCTTCCTGTGTTCATGACATCTATTAGTTGTTGGGGTTTTTTCAACACTGAATCAACCCAAGAAAGGTCGTCATGACATTAAGACAAGCTCATATTTGATGGTATGTTTTGTCTGTTTTTCTTTGTCCTTGGCTCGTGACCTTCTCTCCTGTCCTTGCCATCCATTTTTTTTTCTCCTTGTGTGTGACGACAGGTAGAAATTGCACCATCGGGTTAGAAGCAGGCAGGAGGTTGATAGGAAAGGGCAGTGTTCAGCAAATGGAACTGCCCCGTGTTGTTTCCCCCAGGACCAATCAGCAGGCCGGGCCGTCAAGAAGCCTCCCAGTGCCCCTGATGACCTGCCCAGGCCGGTGAATGGTTGAATGTAACAATCAACGACAACTGATGCTATCGTATCTCACTGGGCTTCAATCGATGGTCAGCAGTGATGGAAATACGTAGAAATTCAATTCGCTACCAGGTAACGGACCAGGTTTCTAGTTGAGATGTACGTCAAGGTTGTTGGTGGTTGCTAGCTCTCAACAGTATTCATCTACCGTATTAAAGTTAGTTGCGCTGACTTAGCTCGAAGGTGACGTTTTGTAAATCTGACATCAGAACGAAGCGACAGAGATTAACCTCACATTTCACCACACAGCTGCCGATTTCACACTAATCAACTTCAACTTGTTGTCAACGAGGAGAGCTGAAGGTCAGACAAATCAACCAATGAATCAACCACACAATCAGCCAACATGTTATTATTCAGGCACATCCAGCTCACCTTGAAATTTGAATCCTGTAATCAGTCATCCTCTATTATTCTATCAGCGCGCCTTGATGCGCTTTTTCCACTTGGCAAAAGAAAATACAGACGTATCCACAATCCGTGTCTCGATCGGATAAAGGAATTCAATCGAGCAGGTCAAGACTGCACGTCTGAAAAAATTCCAACAATTTCTCTTCATTATCGTCATAGATTTAATGTCCGTGACGTAACCTTATGATGAGAATATAGTGAGTGAGAGACAGAGGAATGTATCATGCTTTATTTTCAATCAGTGACGTGAGTGAGTGTTTCTCTCCTGTGTTGTCTCCCAACATAGACCACAGTACTGATCCTATTTATGATTTCTACATGATAGATAGATGTAATAATCTGAGCGTTCCGGTCTGGTTGCGCCGTCTCTCCCTGCCCATCAGTTCAGCTGGAGGAGCCTTGAGCTGCTCTGCTGCCTGATCAGCCGGTCGTGGAGAGGATGGAAGGTGTCGTCCAGGACGGTCAGCAGTTTTCCCTCCACCATCATCCACGAACACCTCCAGGGGCTCCAGCACAGTTTCCCACTACAGAGCCAGCCTTCTTAAAGAAACATTGCACTGGCAACAACAGACACAGCTGCACACGTTAAAAAGATATATCATCCATTAAGAACAAAAGATTAACTAACATAAACTTTAGCGTAATAAAAATCATTCCTTGCATTATAAATTCACACTCATGTGATTACCTTAATGACTGGAGCCAGATTGGTTCTCTTAAAAATTATACAAGCATCCAAATTACAGCCGGTTCGTCACTGGACCCAGTAAGATGGCTGCCAAGTGATCACATCTAGTGTTTTATATCTGTCAGATACAAGTGAGCAGTGTTTCTTGTGGTGGTTAGTAACTGAAACTAACACTCTAATGTTGCTCATCAGACATTTTATTAATGTCTGATGAGCTAATAAGTTTCTAATTTTTGTCTTTCCTGACATCACAAATACGAGGATCACATCCAACCACGTGTTTTCAAGTTGCAGTCCTGTAGCCTCATACGGCTCTATCTGTTCTTATCACTGTGTGGTGTCTTGGCCCAATAGCAGCCTCACTTTGTCTAGCTGCTGTCTCGTCCCGCACTCAGAACCAAAAACAAAGCTTGAGAAACAAAGCTGAGCTGCTTCTGTAAGCAGCCGTTGACCCAGATGCTGCATCTGGCTCACTCTCAGCCCCTAATTGGCCCCAAGTCCACTCCTTCAAGAGCTACGATATACTGCACCGAACATGGCCAGCTCTGACTGACATTTCATACTTTGCACGTGCATCCAAATGTGACAACTGGCTTTCTTTGGTCCTATTATCCCAGTCTGGACACACAAATGACGCCACAGGTTCCGTCTATTTGCTCAAAAGGTCGACGACTCGAAAGCACATCTGTCATCAAAATGTTCTGTCTATGAAAACACACTTAAGTCTGTCAGAAACAGGCCTCCACTCACAAACTCATTGAAAATCCATTAAAGTTAAACATCATTGTATCAGCAAGGCTGCATCTTCGCCGCTGCACGTAATAAATCGAGTGTTACGACATGAAAATTGAAACGTATATAAATGGCGAAACCTAGAGAGGATCAGCGGCGCAGGTGGCTTCATTTCAATTCAGTAATTATCTTACTCGAGCTGCATTATTGTGTGGAGCTGGACTCCGAGCACAGTACGAAACCTTTACCCTGCAATTCACCGTGCTGAGCGGCGACCTGATTACAGCTGTCAGCAGTGATCCTGTCTCAGTGAGAGATGATGATGATGATGATGATGATGATGATGATGCTCACAGTGGGACACACACATTATATAAATTCTCAGGTTGACGAGCTCTGCATTGTAAAACTGAGCTTCCGATGTCAGGAACAAGCGAATGTACGGAACGTAAACAAATCCGTCCGTGATATATTAACCATGGGTGTGAGGGCTGATTAGTGATTAGAGGGAATTATGTGTAATTAAAGAATCCAACAAGTTGCCTCTGATCACACCAGTTTTGTAAATCAGGGGCAATTACCTGAACTAATCCTTCATTATCAGCTGATATGGTTAAAAGTGTGACACAATCACGTTGAAGATTTTATTAGAAGAAGCTTACGGGAAACATAATTTCATGTTTGGCGGCCTCTTTCAAACAGGATGCATCTTTTAATGAGTTAAAGATTGAAAAAAAAAAAGCTTTTCCTGTCCTTTCAGATGTCCTTTCAGATGAAGCTTCATGCCTGTTTCACATCAGACCTGTAGATGATACTCGATTTGGATGTGGACTGTGTGGAGGAATAAACACCTGGAGTCACGTCAGATTCTGCTCTGATTCGTTCACCGACAGGAGGAGAGTTCAGAGACATGGCAAACTGGATTTATCTCCCTTTTTGTGATGGTTTTCTCTTTGAACTTTTGGTTGTGCAGATTCTCTTATTTCCTTGACCTTTATTTCTGCCATTAGCAGGTGATCCTGATCATGTGACCACCCACCTGCTCACACTGAGCAGCTGTTTCTGATCACCTATCTAACAA
Source organism: Acanthopagrus latus (assembly GCF_904848185.1). Classification (NCBI taxonomy): domain Eukaryota; kingdom Metazoa; phylum Chordata; class Actinopteri; order Spariformes; family Sparidae; genus Acanthopagrus; species Acanthopagrus latus. The sequence continues at coordinate 2,383,559 of NC_051045.1, read as the reverse complement.
CGAGCAGAGCTGACTGACAAACACTTTTCCCTCGCCCTGACGAAGGCCTCCGCCGGAAATGTGTTGGCATGTTTTTGTTAGACTACGCATGTACCAATAAAGGCTTTTTGTCATTACCTTCTTGAGTGCCTCAGATTTTTTTCTTCAAAGTTCTACTTGGATCCACAGACTGAAGAGCACCAGAGGCACACCTTTTTCTACACCCAAGTAGCACTCCATGCATTACTTTAAACTTTTTGGGGATTAAAAAGTGGATTCATCTTCAGTCCTGTTGATCAGCCTGACTGCAGCAGTGATCCACGGAGTGATGTTGTCAGCTGTTTCTGTTGTGTAATGTTGACCGCTGACTGGAGCTGAATGGGGAAACGTACTTTACTCCATGAACATAACGTTACAGGGAGGAGAGTGGAAGAAGATGTTCACAAACCGGGTCGATGTTTGAATGTTTAATCACATCACATTAGGTCTCATTCACTGACTTCCTTCCTCACTTACTCCTAGAAGTTATAGCCACAGGCAACCAAAGGAAACGCAACAAGCAGATGTTGAAATATCTTCAAGAAGTAAGAAATTCAGTCATCCACTATTTGGTTAAGTTTTATAGTCGGAAAAAACATTTCTGGAGCTTCACATTTCACAGCGGCTCTTCACATGTCACCCTCGTTGTTGCATGAGAGGATCAGCTTTTGAGATTTTTCCTCTTTCTTTACAGAATCCCACGATAATAAACATCGCCGTCGCCATCTCTGCTGATCTGATACTTCAGAGGGTTGTTTCTCTTCTGAAGTGTCAGAGTTAAAACGGTCTCATCGGCTTTGTTCTGAGTCTTTACCCCTGAAAAAATCTGAACATGGGCTTAAAGGATCAAAGACGAAAGATCCAAATTAAGGTCAATGTTTGAAGAAGTATCCGGATAACGACGTTCTAAATGTGTTGATTTGGTTGGGTAAAGGTTTAAATTTCACGCTCTCTGGGGGGATTTTGCTCTTGAGATGACAGAAGATTTTACTTTTCATGCTCTGTGCTGGATTGAACACATTACCCTCACAGGTACCGGATCAGATTTTGAGCAACGTTTGAACTAAATTTAGTCCAAATACTGCTGAGATACTTTTTAACAGGTGCTCAGGAATTGTTTCTGTCTTTGTTTACTCTTTTTTTCAAATGGTAAAAAAACCTATTTAGGTAAAAGAAACTGTTCATTTGTGTGATACTGCAGCAGTGAAAGAGGCTCAGCAGCACAGGTGGCTCTATTTAATTCGATAATCGCTCTTTTCGGAGTTGCGATCATCGGCTGAGGCTGAGCATGAAACCCTCACCCTGTAATTCGGCGCTGAGCGAAGACATAATTACAGCTGCCATCTGTGATTTTGTCTCAGTGATGCATTGACGAGCTTGAGGAAATTGGTAAAAATAAAGTCTATACAACTTTGGATTCTGTATATTGTAAACCATGATGTGTTATGTGATGCAGCTGGAGGAGAGACTCCCCTGAGTTTCTGCCTTCAGCCGAACTCGTCAATAAAAAAAGAGGTTGATGAAATGTCACGTATGAGCGAATACATGCTCCCCTGTACATGTTATGTATGAAAAATAAATAATCCAAAGCTCAGCGGACCTGCGGTCAAGGCTTGCAACTTGTTTTTCCTCTTTCTTCTCTTCTTTTCTCGAGGTCGCCCTGACCGCTTAATATTCCTTCATCAGCTCTCTTCTTCTCTCAGAACTTTCTTGGCCTCTATAAAAAAAAAAAAAAAATATCAGCGTTCAGCACATTGGAGACGTCATACCTGACTCCAGGTCTGACACAAGAGCTGAGTTATTTAATCTAGTTTTTTGTGTGTTGCACTGGGGCAGGTCACGGATGGATCGCCTACGCACGATGCAAATCCCTCCGCCTCCCTCTCTGCTGCCTCATGTCACTGCTGAAGTTCAGACGGTAGCAGGAGCTCAATAAAACCCTTTTTCCTCGTGTGGCCGACTCCCAACGTCAACACCTTGGTCTCTCTTATTCTGACTTGTCTTCTCAAAGACGCCCCCTCCAGCGTTTGGAGGCCTCAGGGCAGATCGTCCCAGGCCTCACAGGCAGCTGTGGGGAGGAAATGATTGTCTAGACGTCCTTTCAGACGGCCTCAGCAACACCCGACAGCGAGGGGAAAGTAACGGCTAAGGGCCTGATTTCTCCAGGAGGGAGGTGTCGAACTCTCTGACTGTCACACTGACCTCAAATAACACAGGAAACAAATCTCATGGGTTTACAGAGCGCCAAAGGTACGGTTACTGCAGTCGGACAAGTTTGAGTTCCCCTCCTGAGGCACCAGCTAAAGTTTTTCACGATCAGCCAACCAAAATAAATCTGCATAAATGGAGGACATTTTACTAAAAAGTGCGTTTTCTTCATCGTCATAGAATGTAACTGTGCACAGAGGGATCTTTGCCTTTTATTTGGATCGTACTTCACTGGCAGCCGTGCAGTTATTTCCTGAAATAAAGTCCCATGGAGCCCACTGGAAGGGGCAGCGCGCCTCTCTGTGTTATTAATACAAAGGGTTGCACATTGTATTGTGCTGTAAGCAAAATTTATTTGTGTGCTACAACTATTATCCTGTCAGTACCGCCAGCTGGTCGATGCATGGCAGACGTAACACCCTCTGTTTCTGTCAGATGACAGAACAGAACCGCCCTAAATGTCACAAATACAGTTTCGCCCCTGGCAGACAAAACTCTGACCCGAGTGAAACTCCTCGCATTCAAGAAATAATACTCTGCCTCTGGCGAGCTGTACTGCTGACCAGACAGCTACACATATTGCAGCGCCTTATCAAATTGTTCGGCCAACTCATCCTGAATGCCAGAAATATACCACCCAGTCTCTATCAAATCCACCAAGGAGAATCACGCCGAAGGCCACAAATAATCTTTCCCTTGTAGCATAGAAATAGTTTTACCTTTTGCCTTTTGCACCTGGCAGAAATGTCTTGTATGCTTGTATGTTCCTCCATTAAATCCACCTGCTGAGAGATCAAAACCACCCCACATTCAAGAAATATCAACCTCCCTCTGTCACATTTCCACGCGTGTCAAAGATAACTGCATCTAAAAATCCTCTCTGAAATACAAAATCTTACTCAAGGTTTGAGGCTCGTGGAATCTTTGACATGTTGTTATTTCGCTTCAAAGTGAATGAAAATGAAGGAGTGCTTGAAGTCTTCATTTCTTCAGATTAAATAGACCTTTTTTTTTTTTTTCTGCCCTTCTACTCCGAAAGCTCAGTTTCTATTATTTCTTCAAGCTGCAAGCAAGAGATGAAGACACGGCAGAGCAGAGAAGGGAAATGAGGTGACATAAACTGAAAGTCACAAACCCGAACCACGAACTCATCGAGGTGGGACGCGGCTTCAGACGACCCCGGGGCTCCGACTGAAGCACATCACACAGCAGACTTCAAATAGCAGATTGAGGGAGGAGAGGGTTGAGGCCTGTGGTTAATGAAGATCAGAGCTTCTTGATTATTTTCCACTGACAGAACGTGTCCCCAGGTCTCTGTCGCACTCATAAAAGAACGAATACAATCACTGAATGTCAAATCTGCAGCAGGCAGTTCAGCTCAAGTCATACGCGTCAAATCGTTAAGCGTTAAACAACTGGAATTGGAAGTATCGACGGTTCCAAGGTGTCCCCGAAACTGACATCTTTTTATTCTAAAGACGGGACGATCTTCCCTTCGGCAGACAGTCCTAACCTCATCAGAGATGATAGCGGATGTCAAATTGGCACATCCATCGCTAAAGCCTGAAGAATTCATGTGACATTGAACTCTGGCTCTTCAAAGAGGCGTGCATACATCAGAAGTTCAGTCAGATCACGCTGTGAGAACTTTTTAAGATGATAAGAGCGTCCTGTCGAGCAAGAAACCGTGAATAATAAATCAAACCTGTGCGACAGAAGTCAGATGCAGTGAGACTGAACTGAGGGAGACGAAGGGTTTCAAATTTAAAGAGGAGCTCCACACAGAATTATTATTTTGAGCCCCTCACACATAATTCCCATGTTTTCTCACATCCCTCAGTGTCTCATACAGATGCAGAAAGTCATTACAAATCATGATTAGCTGTCACAGTTTGGTCGGGTCGAGACATGATTTAGGTCAATGCTCTGTGTTTTATTTGAAGGACTATCATCCATGCGACGATGATGATGATAGTTTCCTGAACCTAACCACAGAGTTTTGATGCCCTTATTTTGATAGTTTGTTCTTGGTAATGTGAGTGTGGAAGATATTGTGCCAGTGACTCAGTGGACCGGCAGGCGTGTCACACAGTCTGGTGTTACATACGTGACATCACGGGCATGATGATACGTTACTTACAGTGAAACTCTCAAATGAGTCAAACCTTCACATAAAAGTATTATTACGATGAAAGAGGCACTTTTAAGATTTACCACATTTTCATTTTCGGGTCAAACTCATGTTCAATGGGAGTGCTACCGGCACTTTTACAATAGCATCAAAATCTGCATTTTTAAAACAGTAAGAAGTCTCGACACAACATGAAACTTTGCTGGTAGCATCACCAGGGTCTCTACACATGAACACCAGCACTGACAACATTGTTTGTGTACACAGAGTTACTAAAAAGAAACTCATGTTAGCATTAGCTTGTTCCGCTCGCCGCCGTCCTACACGGACGTTTCACTCTTTCTACTGTATCAGCTGACTTGCTCTGAGCGTGTGATAGCTCCCTGGACGTGTTTTCACAGCTGGATGTGTCTCTTACAGACACTTCAGAGTAACTTGTGCCTCCGGATGAGACGCTAACAGGTGCAGCAGAACCTGTGAATGAGCGATAAACTTGTCTGCTCAGCGTTAATTAGCTCCGCTGAATTATTTCACTCCTCTCTGATGTCAAAGTTGTAATAAAATACAATATAATAGTTTGACCATAACCTCAGTTTGTGCCACTCACAAATAGTCGTTGTTAGTGTCGACCAGCCTGATTAGTTACATACAGGAATGAGATTTATTGACAATAACCACAAGGCTTGTTGATAGCAATGCTCTGTTCACAGGATAACAAGACACTCAGGGCTGACAAACATAAAGGTTAACGATGATAAATACGACGGCTATGACTATCTACTGACACGCCACACACACAGCCGGTACAGCAGCAAAACCTGAAGCCATTAGTTGTTATTCTGTTATCATGTGTTCACTGCAGAGCAACAGGGTGGAAATGTGAATCTGCCGACGTACAAAACATCAGGTCAAAGAGTTGTTGTGAGGTTGCTGGTTTAAGCACAGGGCTCACATGAAAAGCTGGATGGAAACACACACACACACACAGAAACACTGTGAGTGGTTGACATGTATTTTTTTAATTTTCCGGCATACATGCATGAGTACACACTCAGACTCACAATCATTAAAAAGCTGTTTTGGTGTGTTTTTTTTTTTTTTAAAAAGCGGCAGCCCTTGACGAACAAACACTGAGGAGATTGAAGCTCTACAGTGGAGCCTGCGCTCATCACAATGGTGAAATCCTCCACAAACACTCAGCACGTCGAGGGTCTTTGATGGAGAGAGCTTCTCTGACAGCCTTGAACTATGAGAGGCAGACAGACGGGAGAGGAGAGGAGGATACAGAGACGGAGTGATAGAGCTGAACATGGACAGAGGCTGCAGAATAGAAATACATACACACGACTTCCTCCCTTGTTTTAATTCCGATCGGGAATCTTTGAGTTTCCAGTTTCCAGTCCAGATTTTCCAAAACTGGAAGAGCTCCAGAAGTCAGAAAGTCATAAGAATCCCACCAGCTCTGACCTTCTTCTGTCTTCAAAATAAGAAAAATGTCTTCATGTTTACTTTTATTAAAAGCACAACCCGTCGAGGCACGCTGACATTTCTGGCTCAAGGTCAGTTTCCAGGTTTTCATTTCAGCTCCTGCAGGCTCGGAGAACTGCTACACACTGTTTCAGAGTTTCCACCCTACTGAGCCTCTTCTACCCTCCTAACAGGCCACCGAGGCTTGAAAAGAGCAAGTGATAAATAAGTGCTGAGGTCTGAGAAAGCTCCGTAAGCCCTTTTCTAACTCGACTAGATGAGATTGCAGCCAGATAAAAACTGTTGTAGGAGAAGACGGCTGAGGCTGCTGTTGTCGTTGTTACAACCATTACAAGCTCGTTTAAAGTCTCGCAGTCGTTTATATGCGGCCACTACTTTTATACCGCTTAATATTCTGTCAGCGTCCCCACTCTTGGGAAGCCAGAGGTGGAAAAAACGGCAAAGTGAGCTTCAGAGACGCCCCCAGGAGACACGAGGTGCAGATTAATCCCAGTCAGGTTGGACAATGAGGGACTAATGCAGATGTTGTTAACACAATTCTGGATGACAAGCGTTGGAACGTGATGGATGAAGACAATGAAATAGAAATGAAAAATAAAAAAGAGCAAGCCGTCAACGTATTGATCCGTTTGTGGAAGCGAATACGGAACGAGCAGCTCGTAATTTGTTGTGTTTGTAGAGACTCGTGTCCTGTTTAGATCGAGCAGAGTTTGATTTCACAGCCGGCAGACTTTAAGAAGAAAAACTCCTGCGGACTGAGAGACAGAAGGACAAAACATCGACTCACACACCCTCGCCTCCCACCTGCTTCAATTTCCACTCCTTGGATGTGTCTCAGATGCCGGTGTAAAGCTCCTAAACTCTGTCATTTTGGGTTGATTTTGTGAATTTCGCTTCACGCCGCATGTTGCTGCCTGTCAAACACTCGCTGCGAGAGCTGGCAGAGGGAATAAAAGGAAGGCAAAAAAAAAAAAAAAAAACAGAGGAAGTGATCGACAGGTCTTTGGAGGAGGAAGCTGAAATTTGTGCCTGCTGTTTCTGCCACATTATAAACTATTAAAAAAGTGACACTTTGGGTAATGGTTGTAACATGTTGCCCATCTCTGACGACTGAAATGATTCAGTGCACTCAACTCGGCTGGAGGCACACAGCAGCGAGCTGCAGACGAGAAAGAAGGTGGGAGGGAGGTTCCTAATGGACGGACTATAACAAGAGATGACGGACAGTTACCGGACGCAGGAGGAAAGAAAAAAGGACAAAGAAGGCAGAAAAGAGCAGCAGCACACACATTTACTGCTGTTTCGAGGGTTCGTGCTGCTTCTGAAGTTTAATAAGTTGAGTGTCGCAGTAACACAGACAAACACAACAGTTATATTAAAACACTGAAAACAAATGTTGTTCACCATCCCGCCTGACTACGCCCAGACGGGTCGTCATGGTGTATACTGAGCTGTGCATCCCTCCCTCATGAGACGAGTCAATACACATCTGTATACATGGGCTACGATTCAGGGACGATACATTTTAAATATGGAACGATTTGGTGTGATTCGATGCGATCTGATACAGTTCTTAAACTTTTGTTTAATGTAGACATTCATTTTCCATTTTAAATTAAAATAAGCAATTTTATAAAAGTGGCACTGCTTACCTCACCATGTCTCCAGAGCCTTCTACAGACGTTACACGAGGTCAGACTTCTGTCCAAATGTCCCTCCTTCTTATAAAATCCAAATCTCTTCCAAACTTCAGATTTCAGATTAGCTGCTGCATTGTAAACAGTGTTGGATATGTTGTTGTTCTTATGGTTTTTCCCTCTTGTGAGAATCTCCCGTTGACCTTTAACCTTTTACAAAGTTGAGAGACGCTCTGCAGAATTAGCAGCGAAGCTTCAGTCAACCGATATGTAACTTTAGAATCAGGCCATCGACCCGTTTATGGTAAATTTAAATCAATGCAGGGGTCCGAGTATCGATGTAATCACATATTTAACGTTAAAAGCGGTTACCAATTCATATCGGTGAATCTTTACACCCCCAGTACATACACATAGTCCAACTACTATTCACACTCACATTCAGCCGCTCCTGGAAATGTTTGTTAAAATGACCCTAAAATGACATCCGAGCACAAAGACAACTCAGAGCTGGCAGTTTCACCATATGGAGTCCAAACATGGCTGGAAGATTCAGAGAAGAGGTTCTGTCACTGATCTAAATGCAAAAATATGAGCCTGCAGATGAGCTGTGACCTGCATCAAGGCATCAAACATCGTGTGGCTGGCGTGTAAAGTTGCTCAGGAGCGAGGAGAAGGAAGAGAGAGCGGGTCACGACACAATCACACGTTGGATATTGTAGGCAGTCTGCTTCCAGTGAGCTGTCAATCAAATGGCTGCCCCCTCAGGATCTCTGTGGTGGAGGGATAATGGCTTCGGAGTCTCTTTTCTGATAAAAGCACAAAAAAAAATCCATCTGTGATCACAGTTTTATTTTTGCCATTTTGTTGCCATGGACTGAATGTGTCACTGAAACGGATCTCGTGGGTATTTGGGAACACGAGAAGACGGTTTCTGTTGGAGTTTGATGCACGACTGAAGCACCCGGACACGAGTTTGTTAGCTTGTGTGATGTGGTTTTAATCTTGAGATGAGTAGAATCATGAGAATCTAAGCTTTTAAACTATGTTTGGTGAAAACATACACTTACATTGAGGCATGTGCCTTTTTGTGTAGTTGTGTTATTGTTTGGTGAGCTGGTCGGACGGCCTGCAGGCACGAAGCTTCAACAGGTGTTAAAATGAAAACAAATTGAGGCAGTGTGATGTATGTATATATCGAGCTCCACGGGCCGCAAGTCGAAACTGTGTTGAGAAAGGCTTTTTTTTTTATGCTAACGCTGCCGATATGTGGGACCTGAACGCCTCATGGAGCCAGACTGTGACACTGCTGATATCTGATCGATGTGCAAGAAAAAAAAGGGCACAGACGAAACATAATTACATCTATAATGATTATGGTTTTTTTTCAGCCGGCCGCTCAAAGACCCTGACAGGAAAACCAAGAGGGAAGCCTGAGCTGAGCCAGAAACCATGAAAACTGGACGTGAGTTGAGTGACACGAGGTTTCACTCTCGGCAGCGTCCCTGATCGTTCATCTCACGCACTCGTGAGCCTGCTCTTGAAATTCATGATCTGCATTGAGCTCATTCGCGTATCACGAGTGTGTTCGTGACCAGAATATTCATGAAGCTGAACCTGCAGGAGACCTTAAAGCCGGCAGGTCATAACAATACAATGAGCATGACGATGCTTTAATTGGAATCATTGAGTTAATGTACAGCGAGTTCTCCTCCAACAGATAACACACGGCCGTATGGATTAAGTGGATATTATGACAACCGCCCTTGAACATCACATCAAATGATACTGTGATTAAAGCGACGAGGCGACTGCCTGGATATTGAAAGACATTATGCAAATAAGTCATTGCACCACAAATCGCCTGGCATAGTCTCTGCGCAGCGCTGTTTTCTTAATTACCCTTTGCCAGACAAAGGCCAGGACGGGCGAAGACAAAGGAAGATAAACAGCAGCAAAACAGGACAGGCGTTGATCAAAAGAGAGGAAGACAAACAGGTTAAAAGGAGAAGAGTCCCCGAGCTGCACCTCAGTAATTATGAAACTCATTATGAGCTAAGTGTGTATAGATCCAGAGCGTAATTACACAGCGAAGTGTGCGATCATGAACATGTTTCAACTCGTCCAAGCAGGGTGATAATGCTGAAACACGACATACATCGTGTCAGGCTGTAATCTTTAGAATCTCTCAGCTCAGTTCAGTTCAAACCAATTTCCTGTAAAGTTTGATGTCCTCTCGAGGAAAGCGTGACACGTTTCCTGTCGCCAGGCGTCACTGAGGACAACCCAGTTCACAGCCAGTGAAGTCAGACGAGGGTTTCGATGAAAGACAGCGAAGAGAAAGAAAAGAAGAAGTTTGACGGTTAGCAGAAAAATCAATGAACAGTTCAACCGCAGAGTGTTTTCATTATAAAAGCTGCAGTGATTATTGGACATGTTTCTTCCTGACATGAAGCAGTTTGTGCTGGAGGTCGATGGTTTGTTGTTCAGACTCACACAGCAAACAACACTTTCATCATCCTGTTAAATACCAACAGTAAATATTGTTTTTTTGGCGGAGCATAAAGTTATAAATCATTCTTCTTATTACAAAGACATCAATGTCCTTCTGCTGTCTCACAACACAGACGGCAGAGTAAATATTGGCAGTGAACGTTTCTGAGGCGTTGTGTTCTTGATCTCGTCCAGTTTGATGTCGATACAGAAAACGACACAGATAACTGTATGAATATGTTTTCAACACTAAATATTATAGCGCTGTAGACAATTGTAGTGGATTTTTCTTCCCTGTGTCACTCTAAGTATGAACGTTTGTAACAATTCAGTTTTAAAACCAGACATTTTTAGTATTTTTGATTTTGTAGTCTCACTGTGACGCTGATAGAAAAAACACCTCTGGCAGAAATTTGGGCTGTTTTCTTTTTTTTCGTTTTTTAAGAAACAAAACAGTTCTTCCTCTGAGATGATGTCACCTGTCTGAAATCCTTAATGGCTGCTGGCACCATGCTACACACACACACACACACACACACACTCACACACACACACACACACACACACACACACACACACACACACACACACACACACACTCACATACACATACAAACACACACACACACACACACACACACACACACACACTCACATACACATACAAACACACACACACACACACACACACTCACAATCCCCCCTGTGACTGTCTCCAATTACTGAGCAGGTGCACCTGAGCAGGTCTTTTAGAAAAAGGTCATCCCTGTGTGAGTGTGTGTGTGTGTGTGTGTGTGTGTGTGTGTGTGTGTGTGTGTGTGTGTGTGTGTGTGTGTGTTGTGTAACCACCGTGCCCTCAATTTCAGCACCAATCTTCCGTCTTGTTTCCTTTTAATTTCTCTCAAAGTCAAGCAAATACTTGACGATAGTTACTCAGCTGCTGTGGTTTGTCTGTTTGCATAACACGCTCACGCATCCACACACACACACACACACACACACACACACACACACACACACACACAACCTGTGGAGGGCACTTGCATCAGCGTTCAGTCACATCCAATATGTCAGTTTCTGCCTCAGCGGTCAGCAGATAAACATGGAGGCTGAGACATGTTGGGGTTGAAGCGATACTCCATCGGCTGCAACAAATGTTTTAAAACCTTTCAATTTATGAAACAGTTTAGACTGATCGAAAGTAAACTTCTGCTTTTTCTGAGCTTTTTTCAGGTTTCTAATTTCATCCCAAAGTTGGAAGAAATGAGCAGCAGATGGTCACTTCTGCAAAGCGTGAACCAGCAAATATTTTTTGTATTTTTCTTTGAGCAAAGAAAAAAAAAAAGAAAGATGCAATTATGGCATATTGCACGCTGACTGTATTACTTACATCATCCCACTGACTCTTGACACATCAGTGGCTTCGGGACTCAGAGCGATCGTTAACAGAGAGGTTGCACAGCAAGTCACGCTGCCCACACAACCATCAGCCGTTTTCTTTGTCGGCTGGTGGTCTGAGTGCTCGAAACTAATGCCGCGTCCCGCAGGGTTTGTCCGTGAACTGTGCGGCTGTTGACTCACGAATATCAAACAAGCTGATGTGAGTCACATCAACCCAGTTCAGACACGGATGGACAGAAACAAACACACCTCTTTGGAAAATTAGAAAAAAAAAACTCTGTGGATGTTTCTAACAGATACGAAACACGGTGAGTAGGAGATGTTCTGAAATCCCCTGAAAGTCGTGTGTGCTGGTTTTTTTACCGAATCCAAGAGACGGAAGCCTGCCAGACATTTCCTGACATTCGAGGTGAACAACTTTATCTGTGCACTGAAAACAAGCTGACCCGATCTCACAGACTTGAATAAAAAGGGCACTTCGACAAAACACACCAGACCAGACTGACTTCCTCAGGCCAGATTCATGCTTTCGTGTATGGATGAGCCGGTTCTGAATGGGGGTTCGGTCATGACATGAACTTCTGTAGACAACTATAGACAGATTCATCGACAGCATGTCTAAAACCTCCATCGTAGACTGTAAAGGTGCCAGAATATTCCATTAGAGCTTTTTTGTGAATGTATCCGAGTCAAAACTTTGTGTAAAAGCATAATTACGATGAAAGAGGCACTTTTAAGATTTATCGTATTTTCGTTTTCGGGTCAAACTCATTTTCAATGGGAGTGCTACAGGCACTTTTACAATAGCATCAAAATCTCTATTTTTAAAACAGTAAGAAGTCTGGACACAACATGAAACTTTGCTGGTAGCATCACCAGGGTCTCTACACATGAACACCAGCACTGACAACATTGTTTGTGTACACAGAGTTACTAAAAAGAAAGTTTTTGAACAGCTCATGTTAGCAGTAGCTTGTTCCGCTCGCCGCCGTCCTGCCAGTGGAGAAGAGTCGATCTCAGAATGTGACGTAACCTGGAGGACAGTTAAGGTGGAACGATCCTAAATCTTAGTTCCATGTAAGAAACAATAATAAAATCAAAAGCCAGAAAAGTCACGTGAGATCTGGCGTGGATAGTTGTTGCTGGAAGACTAACTTCTGTCCAACCCTGAACTTCATCCTAAGAATGAGTAGCACGAAGCTGCTTGCACAGACGACCTGTACAGACAGTTTTTTTTCAGGTGCTGACAGGCTGCAAGTCACTGAATTAATTACATCAAATCAATAGTGTTACATTACTGGAGCCTGAGTGCTATCAGCAGACAAACAGCTGTGTTTTAGTTGAGAGGCAACGTGAAATTACCGAGTTAATTCCCTCCTTCATTCCCTCTGAACACAGATTATTTAAATGTTTCCCCCTCACACACCTGCCGGCGCCGAACAAATGTTCTACCATCAGCTCTGGATCACACAGGAGACATCCTCTCTGAGTTTTTGTGTTCAGGTGAGCACATTTGGACATCACATTGACATTAACAAAAAAAAAAGAGGCACTCCCACACAAAAGAGCTGGAGTGTTTCACTGAAAGGTCAGCGTTACTTTGGCAGACGGACGGGAAGAGAAGAGGACGGCACCAAAACAAACAATGGAAGTGCTGCAGCGGGAAAAGGTTAAGAGCCGGCAAGCCGAGATGGGATGGGTTTTATTTCCTTCTATTCTTGTTAAAGTTAAAGATGACATTTTTCTCTCTCTCTCTCTCTCTCTCTCTCTCTATATATATATATATATATATATATATATATATATATATATATATATATATATATATATATATATCTTTTCAAGTTCTGGCACAGTTTGTTGGAACTATTTCTGGAATAATGTCGGCAGTTTTATACTCAAATGGAAGAGAAAGACAGAGGAACTTTAAGACACTGACACGTTTTAGTGTTAGGTTGTTTAGCTATTATAAAACTCAACAAATAAGTGATTTGTTTATGTGAAACACATGCAGTAACGCTTCAGATTGTCACGTTATTGCTCGCCAGTGAGACTGTTCGCTGTCACTGGCATTCGGCGTGTTCTCGTGCTGGCTGTGTAGCTCTACTCACTTCTGTTATTTCATGGGCTGTGAATTTTCCCTTTTTCCTTTATTTTTCATCCTCCAAAGTTAGAAATTAAGATGCTGGAGGATTCATAACAATTGATCTTTGTAAAACAGTCCAGTCCAGTTAAGAAAAACAATCCCCGCTGCCTTCTGTGTGCAGCTCGACAGAAAATTCAGCTAATATTTTCTGGTGGTTTGAGATTTTAGAAACTCAGGACCGAAATGCAAAGTGAAATAAGATATTTTTACTTTGAGATGACCAATCCAGCACACGCCACTGTCAGAAACAGTTACTCCGCAGGACCGATGAGGAACTCTTCCTGCTGAAAACGATCAGTTCTTACCGCCAGATAGATGCTGAAAATGACTGAGCGATCAGTTTTTAACATCCTTTCGAAACCTGGTCCACAGATTTAATTCTCTGCAGATGTTCAGGGTCCAAACTAGAAAATGCAGACAGATAGATAGAGGTTAGGTGACAGGAAGCAGAAGCTCTCCAACACGTCCCTCCCTCACAGGAAATCTCCGTGTTAGAGAGGCGACGTAAGCATCTGCATTTTCTTCACACTCGTTGCGGAACAGCTGGCAGATTGATGATGTGAGCAGCACCTTGTCTTGTTCTCTGTAATGAAGTGTCTTCTACTGTTAAAGGTCGCCACATCATTTAATTTACTTTGTTTGGCACGTGCACATTCTCAGCTGAAGGTGCAGAAAGGCAGACGGAGGAAATGTGTTTGTGCTCTCTGCCCCTCGGCTTGAATAAATGCTAATTTTACCAGCTCGGCCTGATAAAAGCCCATTTAAGTTTTTATTTTTCCACTCTCTCCTCTCAGGTTCATAACCTGGGACCCATTAAAGTCATATAAATGAGATTCATATGATTAAAATCAGGGCGGACTTGCTCTTTCGTAGCATGCTGCTGGCTCCGCTCTACAACATTTACTTTTTATAATTTTTAGGTGACGTGTTCAGCTGTACAGTCGCTGCACTTGATGTGAGGCTATTATACAAAATTAGAGTTTCACTTTTAATAGCGTGGACCAGTAGCTTCCAGTCAGGCTGCAGATGAACACCATGACGCAGCCACAGAAAGACTTCACAATCCTGTAAATTCCCCCTTGTCTCTGATCATAATGCCCCACTTAAATGCCATATTTTTGCATGTAAGCTCCATTATTAATCAGCTGTGCCGTCACATGGACAATGAACTCAGCAGATGAAGATGACTGGAGGCTTTCTTTCATCATTTTCAGTGGCGATGAGGACACAATGGGCCTGCTTGAAGAGGGCGTGACGTGCCAGATGATCAGAACGAAAAGGAAGTCTGAGGCGTTGTCCCATCGAGCTTTCATCCAGGCTGAAAATAAACGAGTGGGCGAGTGAAAGACAAAGACGGAGAGCGAGATTGGAAGTGTGAGCTAATGATGCTGCGAGGTGGAATCTGTGGGAGCGAAGTCGTGAGAGTTCAGATCAGTTCAGTGACAGTGACTGACAGAGTGACATCAAGACTGACGGAGGGGAGGACTGAGCCTGAATCATGACGGCAGATCTCATGCAGCGCTGACAGGCAGAGGAGTGTGTGTGTGTGTGTGTGTGTGTGTGTGTGTGTGTGTGTGTGTGTGTGTGTGTGTGTGCACGGAAAAAAATATAAGGAGGGAAAAGTTTCGTGAGTCAAACAAAACTCAAGTATAATCACAGATCGACGTCCGATCCACGGAGGCTCCAGTCCGAAACCAACAGGGCTCAAAGTTCAGATACTCGTGTAAAAACAGACTCTGAACCAAGAGTTCAGGCTCTGACATGGACTCAGAGGATCAGAGTAAAAAGTCTCCCTCTGAAGGACATTTGTGCTCAAAGCTAACTGAAGCTCACATCATATTAATAGAATTCAAAGACTATTAAAGTTAAAGGTAGAATCAGTAGGATTTGTCCCAGCTGTTCCTGAACGCACCACAAAGACAGTTGATTGTTGAGTCTCATTCCCAGGACATCAAATAGACACATGTTGGGTTGGTAAAGCGTCCCGAGCAGCAACAAAGAGAGAAAATCAGAAACTCTCTGCAGATACGAGACACTAACACGCCTTTTCTCCACATTCCAGCCTCCCTCTCTGTCTGTTTACGGCCTCTTACGTCTTCGTCTCGTCTCGCTGCAGCTGCCGTGCGTGATGTGCTTTGATAAATGATCCAGAATTTCCCTCAAATGCATCAAACTCCAGTGACGAGCCTGTTTTGAAAATGTGAGGAGGGGAAAGCTCAGATGAAGGGAGGAAAAGAAAGGCAGACAGAAAAATGTGTTTGTGCTCTGTGCTCTCTGCCGCCGGCTTGAATAAAAGATCATTTTCCATTTTTATTTTTCCACTCTCTCCTCTCAGGTTCATAACCTGGGACCCATTAAAGTCATATAAATGAGATTCATGCAATTAAAATCAGCAGGACTTGTTCTGACATTTATAACTTTTAAGTAGCGTGATGAGCTGCAGTCGCTGTGCTTGATATCAGGCTGTGACACTCGAGAGGGAAAGTTAGAGTTTCACGTTTTAATAGTCTGGACCAAGGACTCAAAATAAAATCAAACCAAAGTAAACTTACTAAACTAAAGTAGCAAGACTGTGAGGAGGAGAAAGTTCAGATATCTGTGTTCACACGTCAGGAGAGAAAGTTAAATAAACACTAAAGTAAAGTACAGATACCTGATGAATATGTAAAGTTGAGCATGTTAAAATAAACAGCGACTTTTGACCATATTTACAGCAATATTTGTCAACTTTGTGATATTTACTTCTCTTGTAAAAAATATAACTTCAATATTTAATCTGAAAAAAAAAATCTAAATGTTAAATATGAATCCAAATGTCACGGTGAATCTAAATATTTAGCTGCAGATATGACGTTGGCAGTGAAGTTGTACCTCAGAATTGTACCTGATTAATGTACGTTGTTACTTTCCATCACAATTATTTGTATTGATGGATGTTTTTCAGGAGCAGCAAACACAAAATGAAGTCAAGTTTAGTTTAAAGTCGTAAAACTACATTTCCAAAGTAACTAAGTACTGAGTGTTTCCACTTCTAATCCAGATACTTTTCTCCATTTGTTTGACAACTTTAGTTACTAGTTACTCTGTAGACTTGGTTCAATATACAACATATAATCAATCAGAGAGATGATGATGTAATGTTATAGATTAAGAAACGTGAGTATTTCTACACTGTGGTACCTTCATCTTGTTTTACTACAGGACAGTAACACATCAGTGTACGTCTTCCACGTCTTCGCCGATCCTTTTTAAATTAAAGGTCAACTGTAACTCTGTTTGACATTTACTTTAATTTAACTTCCTGTGCAGAAGCCAGAGAACGACGACAGTGTGTGTTGATCTCGCGTCTCCGTGGCTCGGCGTGGTTTTAATAAACATCAGAGCTCTTTATTGTTATTTCAGACGCTCTCGGTCTGGATGTATCGCCTCATTTGCCGATTCGACGGCGACGTTACCCTGAAGACGAGAGCGTGTTGCGTGATGCCGCGGCGGAGCTGTAATTAAATTGTTTGTGCAGTGAACATTGGGAAAACAGTTACATCTGTCAGACTGATGTGGAGGGTTGGGGGTGGTGTTGGGGGGGAATGACGTCCTCTGAGGTTTAGCCGGGAAATGAATGAATGAATGGCGGTTAAGTGTGTCAGTGTAATTACATTTGTGTTATTTCCCCGGAGTCCCTCGTTCTCCTGCTGTCCTCACACGATCGTCACACATGCAGAGACGTCTCAGTCTGTGTCGATGTCAACATCTGGTGCTGCTGTGACGAGCCCCAACATCGGCTTAGTTCATTTGAAACTGCGTAAATGCACAAATCAGCAAAGAAAAATCTGCAAAATAGTCTTTTTACTATGCAGAGCAGCGTCACACTGTGTAACTGTGGAGGAGTGATGCACCAGGTGAACAGGTGGATCCTTTTCAAATCAGACATGTTGTCTTGAAACTATGACACTGTTATTATCTCTCTACCACGTAGTCACAAAGTCATATTTTGTGCAATTTGAAAAGAGGTCAACACATCCAGCTCAGCTCATCATACCAGCGTCACGTCTTGAGGTAAACATGCTGAGAGTCGAATTTCCAGGAGACTCGGAAGGAGTTTTATCAATATTCATGTGGATTTTACAACACAACCCACTCTGACGGTGCTGAAATCTACCACTGGCTGATCTGCTGTGATCAGCTACTTGTTGCACCACCATGATCCATTCGATTCCAACCTTTGTGATCATTTGCTGCCACTGTGGGCCGGTGAGCAGCCAGCTGCATGTGTAACAGAGCAGAGGAGGCAATACATTAGTTGTAAATCAGAACAATCTCAAAAAACTCCTTGAGCGTGCGGTCTTAAATTAGCAAACCCATAGTCGGTCTCGACGGCACTGTTTTCACATCTTTAAAGGGATTTCTTCTTCAGCAGTATATCACAGGTACAAAACTGAGATATGTGCAAGTCAGCCACCTTAAATCAAACTGTATTTCATGTTGATACAGTTTCAATATAAATGTATTTAACATGGCAGCTGATTATAGTCTTACAACCACGTGGCATTTACCCATCTGTTAAACTTCACACTGTTGTTGTCACTGATCTGCCTGTCAAACTGATCATAGTTGTTTCTTTTGTATCAGAAAGTGTCAGAGAAAAATCAAGATCTTTATCTTAAAAGCAGGCGCTCCTTAATGTCTCACTGTCCACTCAGAAAACATCGGCCTCCGTGAGACGACTTGAGCGACGGTGTTAAATATTTCTCACCACGACGAAGAGAAAAAGTTCATTCTTGCACCAGGTGGTGATGATGAGTCAGGCGTCGGCTACAGTTTTGAATATGATAAATAATCTTGTGATTTTGCTGAGTATGACCCTGCAGCGACCGCTTGGCCAGTGGCCATAAGTCAGTCTTGCACTTGAAGACTTGTGTTGGGAGTGAGAATGCGCTGGACCTTCATACCTCTTTCTAATAAATTATTCAGTAAGTCCTCATTAAGAAGCTTCTTCGGCTGTGAACTCTCCACCAGCAGGACACTGAACTTATCTTCATGCAGACTTTCTGGACCAAAGTCTGTTTATCTGCAACTTATTAACATTTATATGAATTCACAGAGGACAGTGAGAGCTCGAGGCCGACGACACATTTGTTTTTTTGTCACATAAGCTGATAACAGATCCATAAATCATGAGTGAATGAGCGATCCGGATCTGAGGGTCATCTTCTTTTCTTTTTATTAATCGTGTTGTTTCCACTGTGGCAGCTGAGTCCCATCACACATCTTAACCCAGCTCATACAGCCCTTTTTTAAAAGGTTTTTGTAAGCCAACACTGCCATCTGCTGGTGGAGAGGAGCGGTGGATCACAGTACTGGACTTGGAGTCTCTCCTGGAGGGAAATATTTTGATGTAACTCTCGAGGGAGCCATCACATCGTCCATCTTCACATACAACTCTGTATATCTGTCTCTTTAGCTGCTAAACGCTCCACTGTGTTCACCAGCTGTGTGTCTTCAGCTGTTCGCACTTAAAAACCAGCCGTCACAGTAAACGACAGAGTTTAAACGATGAGCTGAGAGTCACTTTAAAGCTCTGTAACAATCAGCGAGGCTGCAAATCCAGATGTTTTAATAGAAATGCTGATTATGTTCTTTCTAAAAATGACTTTCCAACACAAATTTTAAAAAAATATATTCTGCAACATCTAAGATTTTTGGTCTTAAACATTGAAAACTGAACTATAATGATCAACAGTTGTTTAGCATGCTAACAGGCATCCAACTGCTACAAGCTCCCAGTCCAGACCACTAGCTGCACGGCTAACTGAGCTAAGTAGCTAACCCTGAATTTTTAAGGTATGAATTTACTGGTGGCCATTTCTTAAATACTGCACCTATAAAACCAAGGATGACATGTTAATAATGTCGCTGTCTTTCTTTAATCTCTAACATCTCTAACAACCACGGAGTCTCTTCATCAGCAGGATGAGGCTCAGCAAGATCAGAAAAGTCACGACGCCTCCGATGATCGAGCCCATCAGAACCTGCGAGTCCAGTAAAAATTTACACTCAGTGAATTTAATTTAATTCACTGATTTGTTTCCTGATATGCACAAACCCATCACTTCTGAACACAAACCGTACCGCATGAACAAGCGCTGCCACGGTCTCGTGGATGTCTGGCACAGTCTGGTTCTTCTGGTTTCCTGCAGAGCTCCACTGGGCCAGAGAGGTTTCGTAGTCCAGATTGAGAACTTCAACGGGCAAAACCCGGATCCCCCAGTAAACCTGTTTCACTCTCCGGAAGGAGGCGTCCTGCACGTCACAGCGATAAGTTCCTGCAAATGACAAGATTAGTTCATTAATCAAAATTTCTATTGATAACTGAGATGTTTGTTACCTTGTCTAGAAAATTAAACATTATGACACTTTGAATATAACACGTTAGACCAAAAGTGTCAAATTACTTTATTTATAATCTCATTTAATTCGAGAGTCACACACATCTGTATGTAACAGACATTTTCTTTTAGATTGGCCTCTTTCACAAAACCTAGTAGGGTCACACAAGGCCTGAAACCGGACCAGAGCCGGTAACACCTGATCTCACCACTAGATGTCACAAGAGATCCAGCTGCTCCTGAGAGGAACATGATGAGCCTGGGAGTGTAGCAGCACTACAGTCCACCAGGACAACTGCGACACATCATGTTCAACTGAACTTTTCTTCTTCTCATGTTTAACTTAACAGAGAAAAATAAAACAAGACTTCAGCTGAGTGAGACTGGAAAATAGTATTATTATCTCACCAGGGAGTTTTGAATCTAACCTATGTCCAGAAAGTTTGTGTGAGTCTGTGTGAGCGTATACAGGTGTGTTTACCTGCGTCCTCCTCCCTGACCGGGTCCAGAACCACTCGGCCCAGAAGAGGAGCCTCCCAGCGCTTGAACAGAGAGTCGTCAGAGCTGATTATTCCTCGAGCGTAGCGCCATGACACCCTGAGATAAGAGAAAACATACATAAACTTTTATTCTTCACGTGATACCTTGTTTTGTGGGACGAGTCGTCCGTCCTTACCTCCAGGAGAACTTCCCCATCGCCTCCATGACTTCTCCCAGACAGTCGATGTCCACCCTCTGTCCTGAGGTCACGGTCATCGTCCTGAGTCCACAGCGCCACGACTCCACACACTTCACCTTACGGACACGACACTCCTCCGACACCTTCCATTGATCCAGAGATGACAATAAGTCAGAGCTACTTTACTTTTTTTTTAACATTTCCATTCATCGTGTTTCAAGACGTCTGCGCGATACCTCTGCTCCAGCTTTACTCCTCACGTCTTCCTCCACCGCCGTCTTGCCGTCTTTCAGTACGCACAGGGTTTGAGTTTTCACGCCGGGCCCACAGGTGACGCTGCAGGGGGAGCCGTTGACGATGACCTCCACCGGCACTTCATCTTCCTCCTCCAGGTCAGCTGAGGTCAGAGGATGGAGGAGGAGGAGGAGGACGAGGACGATGAGGAGGTGAAGTCCAGCAGTCACACGCTGCATTTCAATGTCTGATGGAAAATCTGCAGGAAATAAAGATTTGTCCACTCAGTGCACAAAGCGTGAGGACTATTTTGACTGTTTGTTCTGTCAGAAATTGTCTTTTTTCAGCTGAAATTATTTGACTATCCTCGTGTCAAAGCAAAGTTGCTCTTCCTTGCTGATTACAATCAGATAACATCACCCCTGGAAGACTGAGTGAAACTGAACTCTCTGTTTTTAGTGTGATATATTCAAACTAAGACACAGAAGGATCAGCCTCCAGCCAGACTCACCTGCACAACATCCAGTACTTCTTATGACACTCGGCTGATTCTGGGTTTAAAGGTCCAGTTGAAGCTGACGGGGAAGTCAAAGTTCACTGATTGTCGTGAAATTGAAGTCAAACACAAAGAGAAGAAGAAGAGACGGTGTCCAAACTGCTGCATCGGATCATCTCGTGTATTTTAATTCAAACTGTGTGTCGTGACGACCAGAGTTCCAGGCTGCAGGTTTTCTTCTCCTGCGGGTCAAAATGCACCAAACTGATATCACAGAGCAGAACTTTGCATCAGTGTTATTATTCATATCAACGCTCTTTATGTTCCTGTTGCTTTATCCACTGAGATCAGCTGTTAAACATGTTTCCTATCGTCTTTAAGAAATCGTTTAAGTTCAAATAAAACTGTACAAATGAAAATAACAAGATGACTTCTTAAAAATCAATCCAGATTTCAAACAGATACAGAAAGTTTTGACGTTTTGTATATTTACAAAATAGAACCTATGTGGAGACGTCGACCGTGGTCTCTAAAACAGAGCGATAAAAATATATATAATGTACGGTTGGAGTGAACTTCAGGACATAAAGTCATGATTATATCCGATAACATGTGAGAAACTGGATAAAGCAAAAATAATGATAATATATTTTATAATGTGGCTACTAGATGTCAGATGAATATCAGACAGACGGGAACAGAAACCCAGCACAGAACTGTACGTAAATCCACTGAAGCCTTCGGTTCATCGATTACTCTTTTTATTTAGAAATAAATCCATCAGATTTTATTTTGGGGGGTTGAATCATCCGCAGCTCACAGTTTTCATGCTCTCTCACCTGTGAAACAAGCTGCTACACCTCTTAAAACCTTTTAAAATGAATATTAGTGGCCTAAACCTGAAGAAGATACTAAAGTAATTGGACGTTTTTCACAGTTCAGTTAAAGATCAGTTTATTTTGGGCATTTTTTCAACTTATAAAAGACAGAAATACAGCGGTAGACAGACGGTAAATTAACTTGATACAAACAAACAGACAAAAAACAGTGAACAAAACAGGATGGACCAGGTTTAGCGTATTACACTGACCCTTTTAACATTAATCATAGTCTGTCAGCTGCCTTTAAAATTATACAGAGCAATAAAATAAACTAAGAATATACAAAAAAATAAAAAATTAAAAAAAAACAAAAACAGGGAAATATGAAGAAAGGTTGTAGCACCGTCCTGGTTTTAGGGTGATTTCTTTAATTTGTGTTCAAATAAACAGGATGTGTTTGTATAAAAATGACAGAAGTTAAATGACTTTATGTTGCTGACCTACTTTGACCATTTGACAGAAACTTTTCATGACTGAAAACACCTGAAAGCGTCTTCTGGCCACTGCAGGACTCACTGTCATGATCTGCAGCTCCCCCTGCTGGAAAAGATCCAAAACCTACCCGGTTTTTCATCCCCCCCTACACAGACATTATGGTTCTGTTTGTTAGCACATTAACAAATGGCCGGGTTATTCTGAATCCCTCTAGTGGTGTTCTGCCAAAAAGATACTGGGAAAGTGGTCAAAACACAAACAGGAAAAACACTCACAGAAAGAGTCGCGGCGATGAGTCAGGGGGGACTGCAGCATGTTCAGGAGCCAGAGAGAGTGGCCTAGTTGGCAAAACTCTGCAGTCAACAGCACATGGCTCAGTGTGTGTCCGTGTGGAAAAACAAATGTAGAGTGAACAAAAAAAAAAAAAAAACACAGAACAGCAGGAGAGGGGAATGAGGAGGAGGAGAGACGTGACAGAAGTAGGGAAGGAAAGACGAGGAGGATGCGTCGGTGTGAAGGAGCAGAGGCGAAGGTGATCGTGATGAGCTTCGTCTGCAAATATCTCCAGGCCACTGTGACAGCAGACCATCAAACTCACACGGCGGCCATTTTCCTTCCTGACATCAGGGCAGGAAGCTGTCGTGTTCCAGGCTGCAAGTCGTACAAACGCAGGGAATCTGACGAATGTATCACATCAACACTTATTGATTGATCGGAGGCTGAAAAGACGATGGAAATGGAGAAAATGTGGGTGATGTTTAAAGGTAGATTAACATAGTTGAAAACCCAATTAGCGGTGTAGTGACGTAATTGGCCTTCAAATGCTCCTCCAAAGGATGCAGACCCTGAACTGAGACACAGCATGTGAGTGGCTGAATGCTAACGTGAAATATGGCGTGAAGTCGCTCCAACTTTTAGCTTCTCTGTTGTCTTTTCAGTTGTTGCTCAACCGTAAAGCAGTGAAATTATAACAATTTAGTCACCTTCCCTTTGTTTTTACCATCGCTAACCTGGAACCGTAGCCTGCGACATCTGAGTTTTCAAATGTAAGAAGATGTTAGAGGGTTCATAGTTTATAAAGTTC
The DNA here is from genome assembly GCF_904848185.1 of Acanthopagrus latus. Classification (NCBI taxonomy): domain Eukaryota; kingdom Metazoa; phylum Chordata; class Actinopteri; order Spariformes; family Sparidae; genus Acanthopagrus; species Acanthopagrus latus. The sequence goes on along the minus strand of NC_051045.1, from coordinate 2,359,845 downwards.
TGTAGAAATGAGTCCTAAATCACAGACATCAGTTGGCATTTTTAGCACTTACTGCTTCCCTCATCTCAAAATCAAGGGCTACTTTCACTGGGCTTTTGGTTAAATGCCTCAAATAGGGTTCATGGTTACAATAGATGTTCCTGTCTGACATAAAATATGTCAGTAAATCCCCCAGGTCTAAATTATAAAAAGCAAAAGATGGATGTTAAAGTGACTTCACCGTCATCACGCCGAACATGGACACTCATCTCCTGACTAGTCTGTCTTCAGAGGAGGACGCTGGTTTGTCAGAGTGCAGTAGGAAGCTCAGTGGTGGTGACGTTTAAGTCACAGGACAGAGATGTAGTTCGTTTATAGCCTCACATTAACATTTTACTGCTGCCATTTGCGTTTAAAAATCAAAGACTGCACATTGGACATATTTTCTGCTATAATTCAAAACTCTCCCTGCTGGGAAAAAAACCCACCAACAAGACCAGCATATGTTGTGTTTTGGTGCTGGTCTGTGCTGGGAACCAGTGTAATGCTGGTCATGTAACATGTTTCACATTTCACATTTCACATAACCCTATGTGACAGTAGGAGAGAGGAACTAATCTCCACAGATTCATCTACCGCTTTAGTTTCCTGTTGCATTATGACTTCTAACTATTTATGGCATTTGGTAACTTCCCCTCTTGGTTGCAAAACGGGCAGATCACAGCAGTTTAAAGAGCTCTGGTTCAGTTATGAGGAGGCACAGTGTGAAGAAACAGCTCTGTGATTTTCATTCTGGTGTTAACAGGGTGCTCTGAGCCTGAAAGGTTGTAAAGGTGGAGTCAGCAGATGCACAGAAAGGCCCCAGTAAAGCCGGTGATTGTACAACTTTGTCTCGTAAATCACATGCCTGACATGGACTTTGAGCCGCCGGGACGTGTTGTCGTCTGACGGAGGAGAACGATGACCGAGCACCTGCTGAAAATCCTGGTCGTCGGTGACGGAAACGTCGGCAAATCTTCCTTTGTGCATCGCTACGTCAACGGACAATTCAACCAGACGTACAAGATGACAGTTGGAGGTACGGCCGCTGTGGTTTATCAGTCTGGATTGTGTGTGTGAATATTTTACTATGGCTGAAAACTTTGTTCCTCCACAGTGTCACCAGTCGTCTGAACACACTTCAGATTATCTCACTCCTCCTCCTCCCCCTCTTCCTCTCACTCTCACTCATCCTCCTCTTCATGCTCTCACTCTTGTTGTATTCTATGTGTTCGCACATCATTCTTTGCCCCTGCGGTACGTTTCGCAAATTAAAGCATGTATTACACGGAGAACATGTAATATTACATGCAATTAATACATTAAACAGTGACTTTAATATTCATAGTTCATTGGAAACAGATGTAAAAGCTGAATTTGTCCCCATGTTGAGCTTTCTAAAGATTTCTGTCCTCACTACTGTTTTCATTTCTCTCACTTCTCCTTTATTAACCTCAGTTCCTCTTTTTCAATTCCTCTTTCTCTGTCTCTTAAATCTCTGCGTCTCTCTAGTGGAGTTTTCGGTGAAGGTGCTGCAGTGGTCAGATAAAGAAAAAGTGCGACTGCAGCTGTGGGACATCGCAGGTACGAACACATTTCACAGCGGACGAGCAGATAGAAGGTCTCCATGCTCAGATGGATGGACGACGTTGTGAACTTGTCCTTCCTTCCAGGTCAGGAGCGTTTCATTTCCATGACCAGGATCTACTACAAGGGCGCGATGGGCTGCGTCGTGATGTTTGACGTCACCAGCTCATCCAGTTTCCTCAGCTGTCGCCACTGGAAACAGGACCTGGACAACAAAGCCATGCTGCCCAACGGAGAGTCCATCCCCTGCATCCTGCTGGCCAACAAGGTGATTCAGTGCAATTACTGCAACCAATGAATGATTTATCTTGACGGCCTTCTGGCTCAGTATTAATAAATGTAGCAGTGTGCTGCTGCCGGATCTATTAACACTTCAGCCTCAGCTGCTGTGTGGTTTTAAACATCACTGTGTTTCTGTAAATGCCTTAAAAACGACCATACTGAAAGTCAAGAGAACTTAATTTTTGTATTGTTCTGCAGAGGAATGTTTTCTGTTTATCAGGGGAACTAAACGTCACTGAGGATAAAAGAGTGACAGACATTTCAACTGATTAACCGACGAGTAGATAAATGAATAGAGGTGCCGATGTGCACGGAAAGATCACAATCTATAACTCAAATTAAAGCACAATCGAACAAAGTTAAAGCTGTGGTTAGTACAACTGAACAAACCAGGGAGAGTCCCACAGATTTTATTGTTAGCAGCTAAGTTGCTATGTTGCACAAGCTCTCTTAGCTTTTCTCATCTGATAAATAAATAAATAACCAACGCCGTTAAGTGCTTTCAATTGTAAATGCAGGTCAGAGCCTCAAACCTCAGTCCGTGCAGCACATCGACGTCATCGCTAACCGTGTCCAACTACATCCTCTCTCATTCACATGTAAGAGAACACAGCACATTATCATAGTGAATGGAAACGACGGACACGGCTATTCTTAGAACCAGCTGCTGTTGAAGGCTAGCACGTTAGCATCGGGACATTTCAGGTGAACCGTCTCTGTCAGTCATGTGGAGGCTAGTTGGCTGATTAAATGGTACAAAACTTAATGTGGAAGACTGCAGCAGGTTTGTATTGGTTGAGGCCTGTTTGATATCCATCCTGTAACACATCTGAGTCTTTATTAACCAAAACAATGCTCAAATGTCTTCCTGCCTCTCTGTCTGTCTCTCTGCAGTGTGACCTACCTCAGCGGGTCGTCTCAGCAGACAGCATCGACAGGTTCAGTCAGGCCCACGGCTTCATCGCATGGATGGAGATTTCGGTAAAGGACAACAAGAACGTTGGAGAGGCGATGAGGTAACTTGAGGACACGGGGCAGCTGGTGTAACAGGAAACCTAAAGGTGATACCAAGTTAGTAGTATAATGCGATGAGGAACTTTTGATAAAAGTGGTTCGACACCAGTGCTGCTGTTGTAGACATTTGCTAGGGCCTTTGTTTAGGAAGCAAGCGACCGAGAGACCTGCAGGATGGATCGCTATGAGATACTCATATATTTATTATATAATATGTGATAGATGTGATTGGACCTGCGCACAGACATTAATAATAACCATATAAAAACAGGAGTCATTTCTCTGATGGTCTCGTTTGCTGTTTTAGCTCATTTCTAATCATCAGAGGAATCAGAGACAGTTTTATGAACTCCTAAACATTTCTCGTAGTCGCTTGCAAAAGAACAGTTCACCTAAAATAACAATCCAGTGTTCATCTCGTCCCTCTCGCGCTGATGGAAAGTCAGGGGAAGTTTCATAGTCCACAGAACATTTTTGGAGCTTCACAGCAAACTAGCGTTGCAGCATTCTGCTAAACAATCGACGTGGCTGGAGATGTTTTATTCAAAAAATCTGAAATGACTCTGAGCAGATCAGCTGGTGTTGCGCTTTTTAATTCACATGTAAGTAACAGGCCTCCGCAGACTTGGATTATGCTGGATGAGCTTTGTGGAGCCATTTAATGAAATTATTTAATTAATTACAACGATGAGACCTCACCCAACCTATCAGCATGGGGCCGACTACACCATGGCTGAATCTTTCCCTTTTTGGTGAACTTTTCATTTAAGAGGCCAGATAAATCGATCGTTGAATTGAAAAAAATCTGTCTTGATTCATATAATTTACTTTCTGTTGTGTGTCAGGACGCTGGTGCAGAACATTTTGTCGGTTCAGTCGAGTCTGGACCCGCCTCAGCCGGGCCCTGAAGACAACATTTGTCAACTGGACTCAGAGTGCAACAGCCGAGGGGAGAGCTGCTGCTGAATCACCGTCTGAACGATGAAACGACGATCCCAGAGCGCCACCTCCGCTAACTCAGCCCTCATCAACACACAGCGCAGCAGAAGCTCTCCTCGTGCTGTCCGACTGACCGACTGACTAACTGGTGATGTGGAGAGGCAGACAGTGATGACAGGGAGGAGAAAGAGGGAGGCATGAGGAGAAGCAGAAGGAGCAGAGGGAAGGTGTGTGTATGCTTAATTTAATGGATGTCCTCTCGGTGTGAGAACGTGGTGTGCAGTGTGCTCGGTGCGGCCGCCAAGCCACCTCCTCCGGCAGGCTGAGTCAGTCAGACACATGGCGTCCGTGTGCTAACGAGGTGTGAGCGTATATGCCAGTACGACAAGTGGTGTGTGGGTGCTGCTGTGTTTGTTTCATGCGTATTTCTGTGTGTCGGATGAAGGCACATGACTGTCCATGTGCAATGTGCCTGGAGACGTCAGGAGCTCACACACATCCTGTCAGCGCTCTGCCTCTGATTTGTCAACATGAATTCAATCTTTTTAGGTCTTCATTATAGACAGAAACACACCAATTGTCATTTAAATGAAACACAAGGCAGTCTGTCAGACCGATATGTTGTAGACTTGGAGTTGGAGTGATTAGAAGTGATGAGTCTTGTAGTCCACAAAACATTTCTGGAGCTTCGTAGCAGGACAGTGTAGCAGCATTCTTACTTTATTTACATTTTACTTCTACTCCACTACATCCGAGTCTTTTCAGATTAGAATAATAAGATAAGAATTTAGATTTTTTTTTAGTTTGAATTGTTCCTGCATGTGTTGTTCAAATAATACTTCCTCCTTAAACTGAATAAAATATTTGAAAACCTTCCTTCATTGTCAGATTTGGCTCTTTATCTGTAAAACTCTTCCACGACCGACTGTGAGTTAGCACGTTTCCTGACAACCTGCTGTCACACTGTTTTTTTGTCTTGTGAATTTCATGTTTTATTTTGAAAAGTAACTCTACTCTTGCCCTTGCCCTACTTGCCCTTTCTCTTGTGTCGCCGGTCTGACGTCTCCCCTAATCCCTGATTGTGTCCACCTGTGCTCCCTTCCCTGGTGTATATATTGTCTTCGTCTTCCCCTGTGTCGTCGCCAGAGTATTTCATCGTGTCATGAATCTCCAGCCTTTCTCAGCCTTGCCACAGTCTTGCCTAGTTTTGATAAGTATTTCCTTGCTTGTTTTTTTCTGTTTCCTTGTATGCCTCTGAAGAAGAGTGATTTTGATTTGGTAACGTTTTTGGTCAGTTGTGAACCTTTTTTGTTTTCTAGATAGTTTCATAGCATTTTTTGTTTTGTTCCTTCCTCCTTGTGGAGCGCTTTGATTTGTATGTTTCTCTGTTCAGTGTAGCGTAGATAATTTTATAGCCTTTTGTATTTTTCCACCTCGAGAGTGATTTTCTGTTGGTGTAACTTTTCATAGTTAGTCCGTTTTCAGATCAGTGTAGTGTTTTGCTGCTTGTTTTTTCCTCCTTGTTTTTTTCTGTTTCGCGTTCTGTGTTTCCTTTTTTGTTTTCTTGTTCATTCCTCTGTAGTTTATAGCCTTCTGGTTTATCACTCATTCTGAAGAGGATACAAGTGAAATTCAGAATAAAAGCCTGTCGAACCCGTTCTCTGACTGCATTTGACTCCTCGTTTTGCCAGGCCTGACACCTGCCTGCTGGGTTTGGATATCCTGCGTTGAAAGGTAATGTCAGGTTGACTCGAACTTCGAGAGGAACACAGTCGGGCTGACTGATTACACTCAGCTTCAAATGAACATCCACGGGAAGCTGCATGACTGATCCACTGTGGTCAAGCCCCGGGAGGGTCACACACACAATCGGCCAACACTAATAGTGTCATTTGCAGCCTACGTGCATGTCTGTTTATTCTGAGCTGCTGGTTGTGTGTGGTTGCTCCTCAGTGTGGGTTTTTCTGTCTCTGTATGTGGGCATCTATTCTCATCAGTGAGTCGGAGGCAGGCAGAAGCTCTCGGCTGTGACTCAGTCGTCCACACGCGCTTCAGTCCAGGAAAACCTTCAACAAAGCCACCTGATTTTGGAATTTTTTTTTTTATCGGGGCCGATTATAGGGATGAAGTGTCCGTAACCCACTGAGTATGCTACCATGCCTCACTCGTAATTTTTCTCTATTCAAAAGTCTTCGCAGCTCACAGCGTGTCGGCGCTAACAAGGGCCCCTTCAGCGGGACGTGTTAGCTCTAAATAGATGTAATTTTTGTTGAGGAGAGATTTTCAGCCATTGAACTTTCTCCCTGCTGCTGGTGTTCAGTCTCATACTGCAGCATATGAGGATAATTTGTTATTCTCGCCAGGTTTTCTGTCGTGTTCACACAATCAACAGACTGTCCTGCAAGGAGGTCCAATTAAGGATAGCTGTCACTTGAGATATTCTAGGGATGCTGGTTCAGTGAAGTAACATGGTCGTATATCTGTTACAACAACAAAATGCACTGGTTTTGCTGTTTTAATGAATTTTACCCCTCGTAAATATGAAGCACTGTGTGATGACTGCTCTTGAAAAGTGCTATACAAACACATTTTACTAACTTCCATCACTTTATTATCACTAAACAGGAAGGAATAAATGTGAGTTATGATTTCTGGTAGCTGAAGCACTTAAAGTTGTGACAGGTCCACCTTGTTGCCAACGAGGGACAGCTGGTCAACAGATTTGATAAATGTTGGTGGTGATGGTTTGAAAAAGGAGTAAAAGAATCTACATACGTCAAGCTGGACCGACCGTCTTTGAAGAGAGGAGGAGGCCTAAGACGTCATCTATCACCCACCTACAAATGCAGTACTGAGGCCACGTAACAAAACAATCTTTTTTCCCCCCGCCTTTGCATCGTTTCAAGAATATTCGGGTCCAAATGGATCCATTGTAAACGACTCAACTCAACTCAAATTCACTCAAAACAGAGAAGAAGAGACAGAGCGTGCACAGGAAGCTTGCGCGCTGTACACAGACAGAAAGAAGATGAAAATGGCTAATACAAGGAAACCAGAATCGACACAAGCATGTAGTCCGCCATTGTTGTTGTTGTTGTTATGAGACGTCGCAGGGTTCAGAGGTCGAAGGCTAGAGGTCGAGGGGTGGGGCGATGGCGTCATTGATACACAAAAGTATGCGGATTTGCTGTCCAAACAAGAACGCAAGGGCAGTGTTTTCGAATTATTCCACCCCGAGACCAGATTTCAAAAAAGTGCGTTTACAGGATCCATGTGGACGATCGGCAAAAACGATGCATGACGTGCGTTTACACACAAAAGCATTTCCATGTGGATGGACCCTGAGTTCCTTCCACAGGCAGCTGAACAACCATTCACACCTGAGCTCACTCCCAGAATACTCCCACTCTCTGTAAGGACACTCCCACACAGAGTTTAAAAGCCTGCAAGTCCCTTACAGTCAGAGCTGCAGAAGCCTCTTGGATCAGAGGTGAAACATCATAAAGAAACAGAAACACGTCCAGATACAGCAAGTAGAGCTACCATGACCGAATCTATCAATGTTTCTCCATTGCATCAAACATTCATTTAGAGCTTTGTTTCTCTACCTGGTCAATAGAGTGGATAACAACAGCGTGGTCTGGCTTCACCGCTTATTCTCAGCCTCAGTGCTCAACGACCTTGACCACTTCAGAGCATCAGCGTCGGAGGCCTCCCACCAGCTCATGAATGCTGACTGAGTGGCCTCTCTCATACTGAAGCTGCCTTCAGTTCGAAACATGAACTGTGCGTCATGTGTTGCGTTCACACCGCTCTCGTCCACCAGAACAAGTGGTGTGTTTTTTTTTTTTTAATTTCGTCCTGTTTGTTAAGCCCGGTTTGTACATGTTGGCTTCACTGCCTTGCAGAAGTAACGCAAGAGTGCTCAAGGCCTTGAGACAAGACGTCAGCAACCGAAACCTTCAAGGAGTCTCTCAGTAGGGAGATGATGTTTCACCCTTTACTTCGAGTGCCGCAAGCAAACAGACGACTGCGTCACGGATTACGTTAGACATGTTTTAGAACAGATTTTGATAACGAGCGGAGCGTGCACATTATCTGAATCAGCCGCAGGTGGACTCTGATGATAGCTGCAAGATGAAGGTGAAGAAATGCAGTGACTCAAGTCTGCTGTCGTGATTCGTCTCCACAGATGTTATTTTACTGTTGTACAATAGTGAGATAAGTGTTAATCAATGCCGCTTTTTTTGTGTGCTTACGAAAAATAAAATTAATCAGTTGTGACTAAGAAAAACCTGATGAATATTCACAGGGTTTTGATTTTTCATGAGCGTGCTGAATGGCAACATGTCTGATGGTGCCGGAAAATGACAGCAAAGGCTCATTTTTTGGGGGGAGATTGTTTGTCGGGGTTCTTCAAACCAACAGATCCTCGACCATCTGCCGACAGTGAGTCATAGAGAGAAAGAGGCAGTCAGATAGCAGGAGAGAGATGAATAAACACTCTCCAGGTCGAGTAGCTGTTACTGACAAATGCAAATGTAACCAGGAGAAAATACCACATGTGAAGAAAAAGCTTCCTCGTGTGTGTAAAATACAACATTTCAATTAAATGAACTTCAGCGTTTACGGCTCCATGAGGCTCTGAGACGAGATGCACCACTTAACCTCCAACCGTCTTGGAATAGCGCAAGCCATTTATATATTTCTTTTCCTATTCTGAGATTACCTTCTTTGTTGGTTTCAAATGTTTGTTGTATAAAATGACATAAGTGTTAATTACTGCCACTTCCGTGTGTATGAAGTATTAAATGCATCACTTGTGATTAAGAAATGCCTCATTGTAATTCAAGGAGATTGACATTTCATGAGCAAGCCACAACAAGTGTTGACATATTTGATGACGCTGGAACACCCCGCCATAGAACGTGGGAAGATTCATTTGGGGGATTGTTCATGTCAGGGATTCTTCAACCGGCAGATCCTCGACCATCTGCTGACAGCGAGTCACAGACAGAAGGAGGCAGTCAGACAGAATGCGAAGACGGAAAGGATAAAATGACCAACAGCCAAATACATAATTTCCCGGTCAAGTAGCTTTGTCACTGACTCATTTATCAAACATAACCAGGTTGTATGGTTAAAACAGTTAGCAAGAAGTACCCTAACGTTACTGGATATGTGGTTGAAACTGTTAGCAAAAAGTAGCCTAATGTTACTGGATATACGGTTGAAACAGTTAGCAAAAAGTAGCCTAATGTTACTGGATATACGGTTGAAACAGTTAGCAAAAAGTAGCCTAATGTTACTGGATATACGGTTGAAACAGTTAGCAAAAAGTAGCCTAATGTTACTGGATATACGGTTGAAACAGTTAGCAAAAAGTAGCCTAATGTTACTGGATATGTGGTTGAAACTGTTAGCAAAAAGTAGCCTAATGTTACTGGATATATGGTTGAAACAGTTAGCAAAAAGTAGCCTAATGTTACTGGATATACGGTTGAAACAGTTAGCAAAAAGTAGCCTAATGTTACTGGATATATGGTTGAAACAGTTAGCAAAAAGTAGCCTAATGTTACTGGATATACGGTTGAAACAGTTAGCAAAAAGTAGCCTAATGTTACTGGATATATGGTTGAAACAGTTAGCAAAAAGTAGCCTAATGTTACTGGATATATGGTTGAAACAGTTAGCAAAAAGTAGCCTAATGTTACTGGATATATGGTTGAAACAGTTAGCAAAAAGTAGCCTAATGTTACTGGATATACGGTTGAAACAGTTAGCAAAAAGTAGCCTAATGTTACTGGATATATGGTTGAAACAGTTAGCAAAAAGTAGCCTAATGTTACTGGATATACGGTTGAAACAGTTAGCAAAAAGTAGCCTAATGTTACTGGATATACGGTTGAAACAGTTAGCAAAAAGTAGCCTAATGTTACTGGATATATGGTTGAAACGGTTAGCAAAAAGTTGCCTAATGTTACTGGATATATGGTTGAAACGGTTAGCAAAAAGTAGCCTAATGTTACTGGATATATGGTTGAAACGGTTAGCTGAAAATATTGGATATGATTGTTGAAACAGGATCGTTGGCTAAACATATGCTAGACCTAAAGAATAAATGACTGCAACGGTTAGGTAAAAGTAGTGCAGTCCTGGTTGCGATAACTACCCAAAAGAAGGCTAATGGATAAACAGTTGAGATATTTTGATCAAAATAACAGATGCAGGATTAAAATAATGCCAAAATGGTAGAAATAAATTGAGGTTTTAATAAATGGGAGCCCCTCTGATGTGGCTGGAGTCAAACTGAATGTAATTGTAGTCTGTCTTCCTGTAGATTTTGTTTCTGCATTCATTGTGTAGGTTAAGTAGCCTGTTAGAACACAGCAGGAAACTCCACTTCCTTGTTTTTAAGTTTTCTTGCCTGTTAACGGTATGAAAAGACGTGTCTGATACGTAGCCTCCATGATGTTGAGTGTTAAGTTCCAAACATTAACATTTGCTTTGAGCTGGGAGGAAACTTTGCAACTGTAAGTAAATCATAAATGCTAAATACTTTATTCCTAGTAAGATGCATGAAGAGAGACAAACACAGAGGACTGGATTTACACAAAGAGAGAGAAAAGAAACAGTGAACAGGGAAAGACTGCGATGGCAGCAGAGCGACAGACAGACTGAGTGATAGAAAGAATAAGTGACAGCTAATAAATGAGTGATGCCAAGAGCACGTGACAGTGATGGTATGATCCACCCTTTCATGGGCTTCTGGATCCTACACCTATCTACCCGTCAATATGTCTCAGATGCTCAGCCAAGATGTGGAAAGCAGCCATGAAAATGTGTCATAATTATTTCTGGATAGTGTATATGAATGTATTTCTGTCTAATTATGACACTGTTTGAGTGAAAAAACAGCCACATTATATTAGCATTATTATTAACATTAAAACATAACCCATCTATCGTCATCGAAATCAGAGAAGTTTTTATTCACAGGTAAGTTTTCACATATGAGGCATCTGCTGAGGCCTGTGAGTGCAAAACAACAAATAATACTACAAATAACAACAAAAAAAGAGAGAGAGAGATGAAAGATAGAAATAACACACAAATGGACAAAAATATACACAGAAAAACAGAGCAGAACAATATTTACATCGTCATATCTAAATGATACATTTGTAAGAAAATCTTCTGTGTATAGAATTGCTGAAAAGGTCCATTTAATCCAATTTCAAGCTATTGATTACAATTTCAGTAAGAGCATATTGGTCGTAAGAAAGAAACATGCTATTATCATTTTAGGGCAGTTCATTGCTTTCATTTACCATCACAATTTGAATTATTAATTACCTTTATATTTGAAAATATGTGGATTTCTCTACTTGGGACTAATTAAATACAGTACACTGAGGAGGGGGTTAGCATGACGCCTACCTTTAACCACCCTCCACGATCAGAAACCATTTTTGAATGGCCAACTATCGCTTTAAAGAAACAACAAAGCAGATAATAAGCGCTATTGTTTAGAAAATAAGCATGTTTTGAATTAAATGATCTGTCTCTGCCCTGTCATCACTTGCTGCCTGCTGCTGCTGTGTGATAGACTTCCGCGCTGCCATGCCTCTTAAACGTGACCCGGCTTCTTATAACCGACCAATAGGAGCGCTGGATTGGAATCACGTCGCCGGTCACGTTGCGCAGGGCTTATGGTGCGTTTCATGAAAATAGGAAATAAGACAAACTAGAGTTTTTTTAACGTTATATATTAAGGTTTTTGTAGGTTCTCAGGTTTCAAAACAGGTCTTTTAAATCCCTCACTTGGCCGCTGATTCTGTTATAACTCTTACTGTAAACAATATGAGCTCAAATGTACACTGAGTGCTGTGATGTTGTAAATAAATCGAAACGGCGCCATCTGAAAAAATGCCAATCGTCATAATTAATACTCCCACTTCATACATATGCTTTTCCGTGTAGTAATATTACTGTATTTGCATAAAATGTCAACCAACCACGTCAATAACTGCTCTGACGTGAGACCGCTTTCAGCAAGTCGCGGTTTTAACCGCCGTGCCATGAACGCAGCGTGAGAACCAGATAAAAGTTGACACATGCGCAGTGAGCAAAACTCTTATGAAACAAAGTAGTTCAGTGGCAGAAAAGCAGGTACAGAGAAGACGAGAGGGATCCGCACATCTCAGCCACAAGCCCGGCTCGGCAGCACTTCGCCTTACGCTGAAACGAAGGGAAGAAATGCTTCTTTCTTTGGGCTTGACATAAACTTCACCTCCGGGGAGCCAGTACAAGGTAAGACGGGCCATTTTGTCACGTTTGGCGCTTTAGTTTTAGTGATAAACCTGCTGTACTTTATCAAACAGCGCCACCACTTACATAAGCAGTTGCTCTGGTGACCCCGTTATGGTCTCGTTTCCTTGCCAAATACTTGATCTTGTCCACCATTATATGCTTTTTAATCCTTTAGTGAACTCGTAGATTCCACTCGACGTGTTCAGCAGTGATTTATATCATCTTTTTTGGAAGCTAATTTCACGTAACTGTTTGGTACAAACATCAACGTCCCATTCAGAAGAGACAGTGTGACCTAATTTTCAATTTGGAGGAGTCACTGTGGGTTTATTCTCATAACATAGCAACAAAACATCAGCCACAGTCTTGATAGTTTATTGTGGTTGTGATGTCAAGTGTGTGGATGTGTTACAGATGTTAAAACCAGCCTCATTGTGCATTTATTAACAGAGGATGTTGTGTTTACAGTGGAGAAGTCCTGTGAAACTTCTGGTTAATTCACTAGTTATTGAAGGTCACACTGAGTTAGCTGTTTAGATACCCCCTAAGATGGCTGTATTTGCAAATTATAAATATAATTTACTGGGAAATGACTGATATTTGCTATTTTCCCAAATATAGACCACTCACAGAGTCATTAAAGTTACTTAAATCCCATCCAGCTGGTATCCATCCCATGTCAGACATGTTTATTTATTGGTAAATCTGAGTTGTTTAATTTTTCTGTGATTTGCAGTTAAGATATGAGTACTCTCAACACTGATGACTGGTATTTTATTTTTTACGTCACAGAGGCTCCTCCAAGTATCTGGTCACTGGCTGTTTTGGGTCTGAGCTGAATGAATGAAACTGTGCCAGACTGTGAATATCAGCAGTGTGTGGCAGGGAATGCGATGTGTCACGTTTCCCTTCTGTGCGAGAAATGATGGTATTTTTGCAGTAAGCCAGGCTCATCATAGGATATATGTGAAATCAACAATGCTCCGGAGATTTGCCACAAAGTACAAATTAACATCGCTGTTAGTTCCAGGCAGGACATTACCGGTGCTTAAACCCAACAGTCAGCAGTGGATTTCTGTTGTAGTACTAGAGTTGGACAGATTACTGGGTCTGAATTTCAGCATTACGATCATTGAGATGTTTTTTGTGTCTGATTAAAGATCAAATTAATTGACCTAAAAAATATGATGATTTGGATCTGATGCAGAATCCCTTTTTCCCTCTGCAGTAACCAGTCAACAGTGTGTCCAGAGTAACTTGTAACTAAAGTTATCAAATAAGTGCAGTGGAGAGGAAGTAGCAAGAAATAAGATAATGTAATATATCACTGTATGTACAGTAATTATTGGAGTTAGTAATGTTACATCACTGGTTATTCTGAATTTTGACACTTAAGATTTTTATTTTTATTATATCAACCCTTGTCAGACAATGCAGATCTTAGCGTTTGTAATTTGCTTCTTCATGGAGGATGATAGTTGTGTTTGGATTGAGGCCAGCTGTAGTTTTTTGTAAAGATTTCTTCATCCTAATGTACAAACATTTTTAAAGCTTTCCTTTCTAAATGAAGAGAAGTTATTGCATCTTAAATATCCCTGTGCATGCAGTTGTTAGTACATCCCCTGATACAGACATGTTCAGATGTCTCTTCATTGAACTTACTATGGTTGTGGGGTTTTTTTTGTTTGTTTGTTTTTTGCATCAGTGAACCCAAACAGAAAGTTGCAGCTTTCCCTCATGTTTTGTGCTCAACCTGAAAGCTTTGGCTGCAGGCTAAAGTCTTCTGCTCACGTTTTAACAAGTGCAGTGAAAACGGCTGCTGTCTTTGGTCTGTTGGTCAGATTTGCTGTGTCCTGTTTCACTCAGTTGTGGGAAAATTGCTGCATTCCAACAGCTTCTCATGATCTTCATCAACAGTCTCAGTCACAAGATTATTAGACTCTATAAGAAATGACTCTCCATCCTTTGAGCCATAATTTGACCTGACAGTAAGTAAGTGTGCAAATTTTCCCTTTTAATGGCAGCAAGTAAACGTCTATGTTCATGAACTCACAAAGGTTAACACCTTCCCTTAATGGACATTTATTAGTCATGACATTTTAAAGAGGTGACAAAGAATTTAAATATGATTTATTATAGTTGTGACATATTGCCAGCAACAAGCTCTGCTGTGAAATGAATGAGAAAAAGTGTCAGGAATGACCTTTTACAAATCTTAATCAGTCAAGAGATAAAGTAGATCTAGTGGATGAACCTGCAGGCTATTTAGCTAGCCACCTAGCTAATTAGCCATTTAAATCAGTCCAGTCGGCCCCTGCACGGCTGTCGGGGACGTTCTGTTTTTCCTCCACTGCGATCAGCTGTTCTGTTTGTCAACCAGCTACTTATATCCACACATGTCACAGTATGTCTCTGCCACACTGACAAGACTGTACTAAATTAATTTTACTTGTATAAAAACTCAAAGAATAGTCATAGTAGTGAGATTACTCAGATATTCAAGGTGTTTAAAGCTAACACCTGTTGAGGACCAAATGGCAGGTAGTGGCAGGTAAATCCCTAAATGTCACCTGTCACACTGGCTGGTGTGTGTGTGTGTGTGTGTGTGTGTGGAGACCTTAATGTTTTAATGCCTTCATGTTTTCACTCGTGGTCAAGCTTTGTCGCTACTTAAATGTGGTCAAGGCCATGCTCCTGCTGACCATGAGCCAATTAGATCAGTAATCCAGGGGCTTTGTATCACACAGGCTTTAGATAGGCTGCCTGTTTGATAATAATAATAATAATAATAATAATAATAATAATAATAATAATAATAATAATAATAATAATAATAATAATGGTCTTTTATCAACGAGCACCAAATGTCTAAAAATGTCTCTGCTGACAATAGAAAGTATTAGAAACTCCTCTGGCCGCAGCGAGGAGTTGGTGTTCCTCTT
Source organism: Acanthopagrus latus (assembly GCF_904848185.1). Taxonomy (NCBI): domain Eukaryota; kingdom Metazoa; phylum Chordata; class Actinopteri; order Spariformes; family Sparidae; genus Acanthopagrus; species Acanthopagrus latus. The sequence continues at coordinate 2,344,750 of NC_051045.1, read as the reverse complement.
CGGATCTATTCCTGGCTCGTCCCACACTGTTGGCAACCAGTTTGACTTGGATGCTTCAGTTATCTCTCCTGTTGGGAGACGTTCAGTTTTTGTGCTAGCTGTGACTGAAGTGTGGAAAAGAGAAGCTGACAGCGTTCTGCTCCGTACAGACGGAGCTGTCGTCTTCATTCAAGCTGGAGGAAATAAGGGTTTCACCACCATTCAGTAATTTTTCAGCTCCAGCCAACACACTGATTTCTTCTTTCTTTCCCGCTTACTTTTTTCCTATCAGAATAACAAAAAATGGCCCCAAACTCCATCCACTGGTTCCGAAAGGGCCTGCGTCTCCATGACAACCCGGCGCTACGTGAGGCGGTCAAAGGGGCGGGCACAGTTCGCTGTGTTTACTTCCTGGACCCGTGGTTCGCAGGCTCCTCCAACGTCGGAGTCAACAGGTGGCGGTAAGATGATTTTCTGTTTCTAATTTGTCACATCTTAAGGTTTTTCTGGGGGAATCTGGCTTCTGTTTAATAGTTGTTTACAGAAAAGTGATTCCTAAAAAGTGATACTGTTACTGTACTGGTGATTGTGTGTTGCCAGTGTTTTCTATAGATTCAGGTGCGATATGGTGATAAGATCTCACAGGGCTGAAAACCAGACGGCAGTCCTCTCAAAACACTGAGCTTTGATAACTCATGTCAGCATGTTAAATGGCACAACACCCTTATTCAGAACATTAAAGATGAATAAAATAAGTTTTGGGAATTGTAGTTAAGTGTAGTTAATGGCTGAAGGAGCCGCTGTGAGCGAAACAGATTAAAAACTGCTCCGTGGGCACTATCTTAGTGATGAATATTAACGTAGGAGTTCCAGGTGAAGAGATGGAGCTCTGGAGCAAAAGGCCAATAAAACAGGTAATCAATCACTTTTCAGTCTAGAGGAAAATGTGAGAATAGTCTGAGCAACAGATGTAGGTTAGTGTGCCACTGCATGAAACTTGTGAGTGGTTATGTGATCGTGACCTACTTGTGGTAAGGAGCTCTCGCGTGGCCAGTTACCCAACAGAAACGCACTGGAAAACCCCATAGGTGAAAACATAAAAGTACAAACGGTACAGAACAAGTTGTCCATAAAATAAAAAAGTAGGAAAAAAAACTTAACAAAAAAATGCAATAACATGCTTTCTGCCAGAGGAGTGCAGCTGGTGTTTCTTACGATGTATATCTGTGCAGGAATAACAAAATCAATACATCAAACATATGTCAGAACAGTTGTGAGTGCTTGTTGTAAAAAGGTTTTGAGGGTTGAAACAACAGTGAAAAGCGAAGTTACAGCTGAGATGACTCGACAAAGTTTTTATAAACAGATGTTGGGGAAAAAAAAAAAAAAAGCTTCACTGCCTCTCGTTCACACTCAAGGATTCAGTTCCGTCTCTGTTCTCCTGATGATGCAGAGTGAGAAGGGGTTGTGTTCTCTTCTGTGTGTGTGTGTGTGAGTGTGTGTGAGAGAGTGTGTGCGTGGCCAAGAATGAGGTTACTGGGCTTACCGATTGTGTTGTAGTGCAGTCTGTACTGAGTGTGTGTGTCCTGACAGATGTAGGCCAGAGCAGTTATATAAGGACTGATGCATGAACAGGCAGCCAGCCAGCCAAGCACACACACACACACAAAACCACACAACCACACACACACACAAAACCAGGCAGGCAGCCAGGAAAGAAGGAAGTGGCTAACCCAGCTGCACATAGACACCAACACACAGGAACAGTCGGAGGCTTGTGAACGTGGAAGCACACACCAGTGCTCATGGGCACGCGCGCACTCTTACACTGATCTTCACGTTTCAACTCGTGCTGATGCGCAAAAAAGATTTGGATGAATTCACGTGTGCACACATGCTTACCCACTGCACGTCCACACACACACACACACGCAGATATATAACAGCTGATGGCTGGTCACCCAGAATGATTTATTGAGTGTGTCTGATATTATGTAAATGCCCTTTTGTCCACTGAGATAGAAGGAGGGCAGGACAGAATGTCATTAAAGTAGAGAAGATGCATGTCAGCACTGACTGTTTTTGACCGGCCAGCTAAAAAGTGAAGGAGGACAAAACGTGTTCATTGTTTTCGCCTCGTACACAAATGCGGTCTCCGTGGCGATGGGTGACGTCTTCAGAAAAGCAGCTTCACTGACCTTTTTATTCTTCGCATCACGACCGTGTGCATGATAGCATCTCAGTTTTGTTCAGTTCAGGACAGTGAGGTCATGACTTCAGTACATTTCGAGGGAATTGGGTGTTTTGGTGACCTGTGGAGTTTCAGTCATGACACAGAAATTACTCACGGTGTCTCAATTGAAACTGATTTTGTTATTGAGACTTTTGATGAGGGCTGAGGGGTTGTGTTTTCAGTCTCAAAAGCACTTTGTACATTTTGACCTCTATTTATATTGTGACAGTATTATAGGAATGACAGTTGGTAACACAATGAGATTTTGGACAAATAACCATCAGCAAAGTATTAAAACAAGTAGAAACAGTCCTGTAAGTTCAGAGAATCAATTTATTGCAATGCAGCTTTTCAAACCAGAAAAAGAGAGGACTCAAAGTGTATTATTACTGCGAACAATTTGTATTGGAATACTCAATCGATTTATGTATTGATTAATAAGACCATCTATAGTCAATGATAACAATACCATAATATTGTACAGTGTTTAAAGTATTGTCCAGCACTACTTTGGGGCAAAAATCGAATGATCACGATAATAAAAAGCTGCATTATTTCTCCACCAGAAGTGTATTCATGACTATGCAGGGAGGCTTTCAAAAACAAGTTGGAACAAATGTAAATAAATCGGGTTTTTTAAACGTGTCAACAAAGTTATGAGAGTGTAATGTAAAGAAATAGGCAGATGCAGGTGTTCCTGTTCATTGTGTGTCTCTGTGAGCAGTGTAACAACACAACCTCTCCAATCTTATCTCGTGAAAACCCTTTTGTACGTAACGACTTTGGCACTTGTGGTTTTGCAACCTGAAGCAGAAGTTTGAAGCAGCAGAGCCACATTTTCATTCTTTCTTCCCCCCCCCCACAGATTTTTAAATCGTTCAGAAAATTAGGTCAATTAAATAGTTAGCGTTTCTTGGCTGTAAATTGCATGTGAGGTTGAAATCGTGGTTGTTTCCTCAGTGGAGTGTGTCTTGTTGACCAGCTGTGCCGAAATTAGAACTAATGTTATCAGCTACAATTCTGGCTGGTCCACAAAAAGTCCAACCCAGACGGTGAGTTACGAAGCTCCAGCACGTGCCTCATGTGTGCTCGACCTTCCTGCCCGGCTCTGCCCGTCTGTGTGGGGGATTGAGAGCAAATGGAGCTTTGCCTGTTAGCAAAACCCTCCTCTGGTTTTAACGATCAGGCTAACGGGGTCAGACAGGAGGGAACAGAACTGAGCAGAACGTCGTCTGGCTGCTGGGCCGTCTGCAGGACTTACCGACTGTCTGCTCTGCTGTGATCCCGCCTGATTCTGCTCATGCTCAGAACTGCGGGTCAGAGGCGGCGTAGTCTCGATGGGTGACGCTCCACAGTTTGACCTGTGGTGAAACAGTGATGGCTGTTACCAGGCAGAACATACAGGTGGTGCTGTGGAGATGAAACTACAGGAAGAGACGCCACACTGTGATTATTTGCTTGAGTAAACGAGGCTTCACGTCAGCTTTAGCCCTTAAAGTGCTGTTTGTAATGTTTTTCTCGTGTTGTGATCTTGAAGCAGTGATGGAAGGATTACCAGATTACCCTTATACCTTTACTGAAATCTGCAATAATAACAGGGAAAACAAGTTGTGAGCACAGTAGTGGCGTGTCATCAACTTTTAAACGCACGATATTTCAACACCATGAATCCAGATGCTCAGGCGTGCTTCCAGTGGTGCCTGTTGACCACCACACAAAAAGTTTACTCCTAAAGAGCACCATTACTAAAGACACGTCCATTAATTGATGACAGGAACTGCAAGAAAAGGTCAATTACGACTCATGGGAGTCATTGTTTAAAAAAAAAAAAAAAAAAACAAAGAGCATTAGCGCTGAAAATCTATCTGACGTGAACCAGACAGAAATGTTCATGGACGAGAACGACTCTTTGTTTTTCCATCTTCGCCTTCAGTTTGGAAATGCCGTCAGCCTCATGTGTCATCATCAGAAGCCACTCTTTCAAACTGTCCCTGACAGACGGCTGTGATTGGTGCGTTAGGAGAACAGATGCGACTGTGCGTCACAAATGGCCTTCAAGCAATCCTTCAGAGGCAGAAAACCCCCTAAACATTTACGTTTGTAGTGGTTCGTATCTCGCCGCTCATGCTCTCTTGTTCTATGAGGGTCACCCTCCTCTGTTGAAGACTTTATTTCCATATTCATTATGGGTATTAGGGCTGTTAATTAGCATCAAGGATAAGTTTCATTCAAAAAGGCAATTGGAGATTGTAATTCGGCCCTGGATAAGACTGTATTTGATTGGAGGAATGCGTCGCTGACCATCTGTAATTGTTGTCAACGGTTAGTGTCATCACATGCCTGCTTCAGAAGGACAAACGTGATTCACTGAAAATAAATCAAGTTCAGGGTTTAAACTAATTAAAATGCTAATGTGCAGCACGCTTTAAAGCACTTCTGTCCACGAGTTACTGAACACGACACATCAAACGATGGACTTTCTTATTTTTTTCTTCTGAAACACTGAAGCTTCAAACGTGTGTCTGACACTGAGGGAAATCAGTTCTCGCTGGGTGGTCATATGCGTCACAGTGCCCAAAACACACAGGTGCACTTTAATCTCAGGGTATTGGATAGCTTTTTTTTTTGTTGTTGTCGAAGCTTCTAATGTCTAAACCCCCCCCCAAGAAAATACTCAATAAATAACTTAAGAGGGAAAAACACCTCACAGCGAAGGATCAGACAATCACTGATTAATGTTTTCGTCTCTTCCCTCTTCAGGTTTCTCCTTCAGTGTTTAGAGGATCTGGACGCCAGCCTTCGAAAGCTCAACTCTCGCCTTTTCGTCATCAGAGGCCAACCAGCAAACGTGTTCCCACGACTCTTCAAGGTCGGTTGTCAACCAGCAGCTTTGATCGTCCCGTTTAAATCATTGCAAATTGAATATTTTTGGACCGGTGGACAGATAAAGAAGCTTTTTTTAAAGCTTGAAAATGTTGAATTTCTTTCTCTGTCCCTCAGGAGTGGAAGATCTCTCGGCTGACCTTTGAGTACGACTCAGAGCCTTTTGGGAAGGAGAGAGATGCTGCCATCAAGAAGCTAGCCATGGAGGCAGGCGTGGAGGTCATTGTCAAGATATCACACACCCTCTACGACCTGGACAAGTAAGGAAGATACAGACACAGGAAACACTTCAGGGGACTCAGAGAGAGACAGAAACATGCAATCATCAACTGATGAGCTTATTTTAAAGCCACTGTCTGACTACTTGAAGGGAGTTTGATTAACCAGAGGATCTTTTAAAAGCAACGAGAAATGTCACTAGGTGATCTTATCTCGACTCTTGCTTTAGTCTGAGAATAAAAGGTCTGTTATCAGAATCAGAATACTTTATTAATGACCGGGGGGAAATTGTTTAAAAATCTGACCGGTCCTCGTCTCTGCCCCTCTCCAGGATTATAGAGCTGAATGGTGCGCAGCCTCCTCTCACCTACAAGCGTTTCCAGACCCTGATCAGTCGACTCGATCCTCCTGAGATGCCTGTGGAGACGCTGTCGGACTCTTTCATGGGCCGCTGTGTGACCCCCATCTCTGAGGACCACGGCGACAAGTTCGGGGTCCCGTCCCTGGAGGAGCTGGGTGAGAAACAAAACGCACACCCCTGCACTTAGATTAGCACTGGGTAGCACAATCTATGTGCCATTTATCTCCTAAATTGAGGTCTAGAGATCGAACTTATGGTATGGTTCATGATAGAATCAGCTACTTAATGTAGTTGCATCTCGATTACTTGTGGTAACTACAGGAAAGTCAGACCAAACACGGCAGAATCAAGAAATGGGGCTAAAAACACTGTCACCTCTTTTTTTAAAGACATTAGGAAATAATTTTTTCATCCTAGAAAAGGTCCTTACAAGTGAACCTCTTGTAGGTCAAACTTGATTTCCTCTGAAAGGCTTTGAGGAAACTGAGCAACATAAAGGCTACCAACTACCCATAATGCACAGGTTGTTACACCTCTACCCTCTGCATTCAAAGAGAAGCTCTGCATTGTAAACATGTTATTATGTTGTCCTCAACCTCCTCTTTTTCAAAATATTGCGCGACATTCATTCAGTTTTCTGAAACACTCTATTCAAATTTGTCTCAGTCGAGCACAAATACGAGTAAATCCCACCCACAATTAAGGTGTGTGTTCATCAGTCCCACTTAAACACTTAGTCCAGTTTCTCTATTTAAAGGTAAATCTCCTCTCAAGCCTCCCTATGGGATTAATCAGATGACACGTCCACATTCTTGGCATCCAGATGTCCAGTTTCCATTCATGAAAGGTTCCAGTTTATTCATGCATCTGAACTGTATCTGCCATCTGCCCCCGACACCTGTGCACCTGCTATTTCACTTATAAATAAGCGTTAAGTCCTTTTTAAACCGTCCGTGCAGATGTCGCGGTTTCTCTCTGTAAAGGCTTATTTCTGTACAAGCTGCTCTTTGTTCCTTAAATTAACCAGGTAACATGTTAACCCTCTTACACTGAGTCAGTCAAGATGTCTGGTTCCCATTCACATTCACAGAACGCCATTTTTCCATTCATAGCCTTCACAGTGCGGCAGCCATCTGCTGCTCACACCTGCACACCGTGTCCCTTGTGAAACTATTTGGGTCACCTGCTGAGAGCCGTCGCTATAAGAAACCCCGTCCAGTTTTATGAATAAGAGAATGAATATGAAACAATATGACACATTCACCATTGAGTTTAGTCCCAAATGTGCCGCGTAATTAATGAGATGTTAGGAACAGTGATTACTTCATTTGGGGTATTCAATTTTGTTACTCAACTTCTTGAAGACTAAACAGTTTTATTGACAGAGGTGTGGAACCAATCCCAGTGTTGCTCGTATCAGGAGTCAGATCAATCTTAAAAACAAAGACAAAACAACCCTGACAGCATAACGTAGCTAAATTTGTGTCAGTGGTTCCCGACAAAGTCTTGACATTCAAAAGAAAAACTTCTACGCCTGCATGATGTTTATCGGTTGAGACTGTCAAGAGATTATCTCAGTGAGTCTCTGCTTGAATAGACATTATAAAGAAGCATTCATGACACCCTCCAGTCAAAGCATCGCACAATCAGTGCTTCAGATCATAACCTGAGATTGTAAGCTTTAAGAAATCACGTACAATATGAAACATTTAGTCGACTTAGTCGAGTTTAGTCAACTTCTACATCTCAAATCTGCCACGTAATTACTGACGTGTTAGAAAACGGTGTGTTTACTTAATTTTCTAACTGAATAACAAACTTCTTGAACACCAAACAGTCTTATTAAGAGATGTTTGGAACGAGTCCCATTGTTTTTGAAAGAAAGTTCACCAGTTTCCTCCCTCTGGATTAAACCAACACAGCTGTCTAGGAAAACAAGTTTGCAGTGTCTGGTCATAATTTGTGGGAACATGGTAGGATGTTGTGACGTCCAACAGCAAAGTGAAACGCTGTTTGCATACTAAGGAGGTGATTTACTGTTTTTCACCGTCTGATTTACAGGCTTTGACATCGAGGGCCTGCCGACAGCTGTGTGGCCGGGAGGAGAGACGGAGGCTCTGACCAGGATAGAGCGCCATCTGGAGAGAAAAGTTAGTACTACACCTGTACTACAACTCTCCTCTTTTATTCAAAATGAGAAAATGTTTCTACGTCATCCGCTCTCTGTCTTTTTTCCAGGCATGGGTGGCTAATTTCGAGCGCCCCAGGATGAACGCCAACTCGCTGCTGGCCAGCCCGACAGGCCTCAGCCCGTACCTCCGCTTCGGCTGCCTCTCCTGTCGCCTTTTCTACTTCAAGCTCACTGACCTCTACCGAAAGGTTCGTCATTTATCCAGTGCTGTATTTTTCCACGTTGGTCCATCAACTTCGATCGAAGTGAAGCTGCATTATTATTGTTATTATTTTTTATTCTAATCTTTTTTTATAATTAAAGACAAATAAACTCAAAAAGGAACCAACTGCCTTACAATTTTTTTTTTTTTTTTTTTTTTTTTTTTTACCGAAGAAAGACAGCGTACGTAGTTAAATTTGTTTCGGTGCTTCCCAGCAGATGTTTTTGTTTTGCATGTGAAGACTTTGAGTCATCATGATGTTTATCGATCCAGCCGGGTTGCAAACAGATTACCACAGTGAAAAGATGTTATAAAAAATTCTTCTGTGTGACCATCCAGTCAAAGCATTGCATCAGAGCCTAAGATCCTCCTGTGATTCCCACTGAGTCATTTCCCTTGTAACCTTGTGACCTCTGAAGATAAAGCTGCTGCTGCCAACTGTTGTTGGGCAACACAGGATTGTTTTGTACAGTGGGAAAGGAATGTAAGGAATTAAAATGATATGTACTTGTTTGCGCAAATGAGCGAGACACTAAAGGCCTGAATAAATACGAATGTCTCTTCAGATCTCACAGCTCAGCCAGGCATGCTTGTTCGCTAAATTGTTCCTGAACTTGTGTTTATGTTTCTCCAGGTGAAAAAGAACAGCTCCCCTCCGCTCTCTCTGTATGGCCAGTTACTGTGGCGTGAGTTCTTCTACACCGCGGCGACCAACAACCCGCGTTTCGACAAGATGGAGGGGAACCCGATCTGCGTCCGCATCCCCTGGGACAGAAACATGGAAGCACTCGCCAAGTGGGCCGAAGCTAAGACTGGTTTCCCCTGGATAGATGCCATCATGACCCAGCTAAGGCAGGAGGGCTGGATTCATCACCTGGCCAGACACGCAGTGGCCTGCTTCCTCACCAGGGGCGACCTGTGGATCAGCTGGGAGGAAGGGATGAAGGTGAGGACGCAGGAAGTTACAGTTACCAGGCTCCACTGTGTTGTGTTGTGGGTCATTAACAGAGTAGGTGGGTGTGTAGGATCTTGAATCCAAGGGAATAAGGCCTGGAAAAAGTCCTTGAATTTGATGTCTGAGAAGGTGTGGGAGCCCTGTAAATGCTAACATCTGGATCATCTTCTGTCTTTGCGTCACAGGTCTTTGAAGAGCTGCTTCTAGATGCAGACTGGAGCGTGAACGCAGGCAGCTGGATGTGGCTGTCCTGCAGTTCATTCTTCCAGCAGTTTTTCCACTGCTACTGCCCCGTGGGCTTCGGCAGGCGCACCGACCCCAACGGGGACTTCATTAGGTGGGTACCTTTCCTGGCATCGCCCATTGGTGCCATCAGCTGATCCCCCTCCCCCCAAAACTGGATGGCACCCTTCCTCCTTCCGTCTCTCCTACAATACACTTATACAACACTGATGCACTGAGAGAGGTCAGACACGCTCACAGAGACACAACAACAGGTCCGAACAATGTTATGAACATTTGAGGCTTGAGATAAGTTGTACACTTATAACTGATCTCTACGTAGTTGTCACAGGCTTTACTTATCAGTAATATTTGGTGATGCTACTGTGGATATTATTTCGTAGTACACGGTTGTCTCCTGCACTTAATGATATATATATATTAGCTGTTTAACACAAATAGCCATGTCCTCGTTAGCATGCACACACACACATGCACACACACACCACTCATGCACCCTCACAGGTTTAGCAGAAAGAGATGGAGGGATAAGAGGGTCCCCCATCCAGATCTCTGGGTAAGTAAATGAAGGAGAATCATCTTCCTCTCCTCTTTTTATTTTTTTTGCCCGTCGGTCTTTTTTTCTTTTTTTTCTTTTTTTTTTCCTTTTTCTGTTAAAACTTCAGCACTTGTAGTTTTTGGAATCAGGCATGTATTTTGTTTAATTGTTTTAGTGTTCACAGTGTACGTCTTTGAGTGCCTTTTTAATTGTTTGTGAATGTCCCTTTGGTGATTGTGTACGCGTGCATCTCTTTAGTTTGATATATTTGCAGCCACCAGATATTTTTTTTTTTTTAACTGCAAAGGCGTAGATGAACTCTTCTCTTTTCTCTGGATGTGGCTCTGTGTTTGTGTTTTGGCTCATCTGTTTTTTTGGGGGGGATTGGGGGAAAAGTTCAGCTATCCCTCACCTCGTCGTAGATTGTAGCTGTTTGCTTTTAAGATGATTGGCCGTTCTCGCGCCCCCCCCCTCCCCCCGCCACCCAGGCACAGCCGGGCTGCCAGCCTGGGCTGCCCTGGGTGGAAGACGGGGATCGAGTTGAGAAATCGGTAGTTGTTTGTTTGTTTTTACTCACCTGTGCCACCCCGGGGGACGGGACTTTGCTCGCGCCCCAGCGGCACCCTCTGGGCAGGTTTGTAACTCGGTAGCGTCTCATTTCGTCAAAAGGGATTCTGACCGCTTGGTATGGAAATGCAAACGCCTTGCTTGCATTCGTTAGGTAGGGGACTATGAAGCATTCCCCAGAGGGTAGTGAGGAGAGGCGTTGGGCCAGCTGTAACTGTGCCATCGCAGTGACGCATTGGTTGGCGCAGGTACTCGTTACCTGTGCTGTGCCACGCGAGCCGGTCCATTGTCCAGACGCTGGGCAAAGTCCCTCATCCGACCCTTTGTGAAATGTTCAGTGGTGTCCTGCTTATGTGAATGCAGCCTTGCCGGTTCAGGTGGACCTGGAGCAGTGGCTGGTAAATACAGGCCGAGAGACACACACAGGCAGACACACACACCCACCCACACGCAAATGAAACACACTATATCGGCCAATAATGTTAGCTAACCGTTATATTGGTCATGCTCTAACGCATAGCAATACACTCATATCTGAATGCACCACCCCTCACACACACACACCTACGTTTGCACTCCACATAACCACACACTCTTAATGCACCACCCGCTGTCCTCTGTAGGACCACTTGCGACTGGCAAGTCGCAGATCTTCCTGGCAAAAGGGTTGTCGTCCCTTTTAGTGAAATGAGGGGGCCCCCTAGTGGACAAGCCCAGAGTGTGGCGCTGGGGTTGTGGGAGGGGACAGTCAGTCAGAACACTTAAAAGACAACCACCACAGTCTGAGGGACAAGGGGAGCAGCCATGAGCTCTTTTCTCAGTCCACCACTGTCTGATCATGGGGAGGGAGGAGGGGGGAAGGTTGGAGGGAGGGTGGGGGCCTGGAGCTGTGAGGTATAATGGAAGACTTCTGTCATCGACGACAAACTTACAGTTGTTATTTTTAAGAAGAGATTTTGCTTCAGCTACTCTTTTTTTCACACTTGCATGAAGTGAGGACACAGGGATGTGCACGCTGAGCTTCAAGAAGAAATAAACCTGTAACTTTTTAAGTGGGATGTTTGGGTTTTTTTTTTTTTTTTTAAACCATCGCTCAAATGGCCGACAAAGGAAGAAATCAGAGATGAGGTAGTTGGGGTTTTTTTTTTTCCTTCTTCTTCTTTTCAAAGAATAATCTTTTTTCAGTGCTAAGACAGAAAGAAAGAAAGAAAGAAAGAAAGAAGAACCGGACCTCTCGATGGCAGAACTTTTCCACTATACACCTGCTCTGATCAGGGTTGGGGGGAGGGGCGGGGGGAGGGTGGGTGGGGGTCAATACACTCTGCTTTCTAACCGCGTGTCACAGTAGACGTCTCCTAGCATCATCAGTCCAATCGGCAGTGATCTCTCTAGCGACGGGGCGGTCTCCGTACCAAGCGGAGCTCCGTCCGTCGTTGTGTGTGCGTCCACAAGGCCGCACCGCACCCGCCCCCACCCTCTCTGTGCCTCCCAGCGCTGCACTGTGCCGCTTCCCACAGTTCCACAGCTCCACTTGCCCCCCTCCTCTGTCCTGTCTGTCTCCCCTCCTCGGACTCGGTAAGGTCGGACCAAGTGCAGTAGGTAGGTGACCTCTCTTTGTCACACGGAGCAAATCCACGACAGCCCAATGGGGAAAAAAACAAAACTTGAGCAGGTTGGAATGGTACTGTTGAGATGCTGACTTCTCTTTCTTGGTGTGTTTTTATTGGCTTCACCTCTTGGAGGATCATACTTTTGGACTGCGTGTGTGGCTGCTGTCACACCGGCTTACAGTAACTGTTGTTCGGGAAAACACAGCCCCGCGGTTTTTTTTTCCTACCACGTTGTGATGTAATAGGCCTCATTGTGCACTGTGATGCTAACTCACTTCAGTGCCAGAATCCACATGACTCTGTACTCATACTCTCATGTACTGTAGCCATACTGTGCAGTGTTGTGGTTGTTTGTAGCTTTCATTTTGTAGCAGCTATTTTTCATAATACCTGTAAAGCATGAAAGTGCTGAAGACCAGCATGCTCTCATCAGTTACAGAACATACAGAGTTGGTAAATTAAAGCTGAAAAAAAAAACACACATATGATGAAATAACAACAATCCAGCTGTATTTCATTTTAAATAACACTTTTGAGCACCATATCTTTTTCAGTATTTGGATTTGTAGACACACATTTCTAGCTTTTTTCCCCCAGTAATATTTTTTCACTTTTTTTGCAACTACTGTGATGTTTTTTTTTTCCTAACCTATTATTCTTGTATCCCTGCATTGCTCCCCTCCCCCCCGAATTACTCTGTAATCGTCCTTGTCGTTGTGACATAAGCTGGCAAATCTAATGTCGCTCTGTGCTTCCAGACGATACTTACCTATCCTCCGAGGTTTCCCCGCTAAGTACATCTACGACCCGTGGAACGCTCCGGAGTCCGTGCAGGCGGCCGCCAAGTGTATAATCGGCGTTCATTACCCGAAGCCCATGGTGCACCACGCAGAGGCCAGCCGGCTCAACATCGAGAGGATGAAGCAGATCTACCAGCAACTCAGCCGATACAGGGGACTAGGTAAGATCAGCCAATCAGATCTATGGTCTCACAGCGACTTCCAACAAGCAAAGCCATCAGTGTGCTTCTCTGCTCCTGTTTTCATGAATTGAACTTATGGATGGAACTGATGCTATAGCAGCTACGCTAACCACTCAAGGAGCTGCCATCGTTGTCACCCCTTTCGCTGATTTGACGCAGAAACCTCACCCTAAGTTGCCACCTGTTCCTCAAAGGATACTGATTCTTGTTCCCACATGGACAACCAGTGCTGCCAAATGGCTCAATGGAAAAATAACTATGTGTATATTTGTTTGTGTCTTTCAGGCCTGCTGGCATCAGTGCCATCCACCAATGGCAATGGGAATGGAGGAATGATGGCCTACTCTCCTGGAGAGCAGCAGCCAGGGACCAACAACAACAACAACAACTCACATTGTGAGTCAGTCTTATAATAGTAAAGATGTTTCACACACGTTCTTGTGTAATATTGGTGGAAAAAAATGGAGTGGTTGATCCAACCCTTGGCTGTCAGTCACGTGCATCCATCTGTGGGATCTTTTCAGTGCCTGGAGTGTCGGGGAGCTCTGTCGCAACAGGTAACGGCAGCGGGAGCATCTTACTGAACTTTGACACCGAAGAACAGACCCAGTCGAGCAATGCTGCGCAACAGCAACAACGACTGCAACCGCCACAGCAGCAGCAGCAGCAGCAGCAGCAGCATGGTAGGTCGTCCCTCGACACGGATATTTCCTGTTGACAAAGACGCAACTGAAGCAATCAGCATTTACATCACACTGTGATGATCCTTGTGAAGAACAAACTGGAACTGTCACCATCACTCGTGTGGTTATTTCAGCAACTGTGTTTTCATCTTTTCTCAAACAAAGCTAAAGGACGGAAGGCTGCTTAAAAAAACAGTTCACAGAACAGCTCTTTTTGGTGGCGTCCACAACATAAAAATAAGCAAAGTGTAACTGAACACAAAGGTCAAAGTGTCTGTTTGATTTGCATTTTGCAGGATACCACTCAGTGCCAGACGCCAGCCAGACCATCACCAGCAGCTTACACTACCACGAGTTTGCTGTGCCTCAACACCCAGGTAGGAAAACGCTTGTGACACACTGTTTTCATGTCTTTTATCTTTGTCCAGTATAATATAGCATGATTTCTAAAACAAGATTCCAAACAGAGAAATCCCCGGTACAGTCCAGTGTGTATGAATGATGCCACTAGAGGGCGACTCCATTCCTCCCCACCTGCATCAGCTGATCATGTGTATCACTATATAATAATGATGATGGGGTTTTTTTTGTTTTGTTTTTTTCCATCTTCTCTCTGCCGGGACATTCAGGACTGCTTCTGCACTCCAGAGGTATCACAGGAAAGAGAGAGCGCGAGTCGGAACGTGACAGCTCGGGGGAGAAAGATCCGGCGTCCTGCTCCATCAACAAGATGCAGAGGCAGAGTGCAGAGGTCAGGACACTGCTCATCGCAGCACACTCTTATGTCTCCAGCGATGACTGATTACCAAATGAAAATCCAATACGAGCCTCTCTGATGTTCTGTGAGAGAGCTGGAAGCCTTTGTATGTCAGGAAAAGCAGCTAGACCACATCGCAAAGCATTTCAGGTTACTGAATGTTCCGATGTTTTACAGTCTGCAGTGTTTGCCTTTGTTTCTGGCAAAAAACAATCTTATCTCACTTTATATCAGATAATGCATCAGACTGTTGACATGAAGATATGAAGATATGCACTCAGTTGCCAAGGTATTAGGTACAGCTAGCTAAAAAACTAAATTCACACCTTAATTACTCAAGTAAAAGTACAGATACTCTGATAAAAGTAGAAGTTCTGATCCAGTTTGTTTCCTCCAGCACAGTAACAGAGTTCAGGCTCTGACATGGACTCAGAGTATCAGAGTAAAAAGTCTCCCTCTGAAGGACATTTGTGCTCAAAGCTAACTGAAGCTCACGTCATATTAATAGAATTCAAAGACTATTAAAGTTAAAGGTAGAATCAGTAGGATTTGTCCCAGCTGTTCCTGAACGCACCACAAAGACAGCTGATTGTTGAGTCTCATTCCCAGGACGTCAAATAGACACATGTTGGGTTGGTAAAGCGTCCCGAGCAGCAACAAAGAGAGAAAATCAGAAACTCTCTGCAGATACGAGACACTAACACGCCTTTTCTCCACATTCCAGCCTCCCTCTCTGTCTGTTTACGTCTTCTTACGTCCTTGTTTTGTACATCAGCGGTGCGTGATGTGCCCTGTCGAAATCTGTTTTGTGTAGGCGAAGGCGAAGGCGTCGTTCATTGACACATTTGACAGCTGATGTTAACAATTTCAACATATTTATGATCAAATGGTGCACAGTGTTCTGTTCTGCGTAGTTCATCAACCTATTAAAGCTTTGACTCACGGACCAGTTAAATCTACTCACCTTGCTGACACACCAGACGTCTTTATTGCATCAGACTCGCTGGCTTGTCCTGCCTCGTTCTTGTTGTCCTGCGTACAGACTTGATTCCCCCAATTCTGTGATCAGGTACAAGGAGGATCAGAGCGAGGGCAGATCGCCCACTAGTCAGTCACAGATGTCGTTGCTCTCTCTGGCCGATTAACAAATTGATTTTGCTGTGAAGTAATATACATGCTACTGTTGCCAAAAGTATCGAAATACAAATATATACTACACTGATAATTTAAGGCCCCGTCCATACGGAAACACTCTTTAGTGTAAACGCACATTTTGAATCGTTTTGGCAGATCGTCCACATGGATGAGCAACACTGCCGTGCTTATCATTTTATCATCAGTGGGATTAATTACTTCCTGTTGTCTGCTGTCTGCTGGGTTGGTATTTTATGTACCCAAAACATGACTATAATGGAAACAGCAGCTCGGTCTTTGGGTGATAAGTCAAAATTAGACTTAATTACATGAACGCTGGCAGCAAATGGAATAAAATAGCTGTTCTTCCGAGGAATAATCGCAGGGGAATAGGTCAGTGGCGTCTGTCCCTCTGCACCATGACACACATCAACCCACCATGCACGCAGCATAATGAATTATAAATGCCATTGTTGCTGTAATCTACTTTCAAATTTCCAGCGGCGGGTGGTTGAAGTTGGACCGACAACAGATGTTTATTATGAATCCTTCACGCTACCTTTCTGACTTGGCAAACAAAGAGGCGACTGTTTGTGTTTGTGACGCCTCTCTGCTCCCACAACAAAGTAAATATTTTCAGAGTCATCTATGTAAATGTCAGTTTATTTTGAGCACAGCAGCTTCATGACATGCTGATTATGCAAATCAGTGGTTTCAGGGTAAGCATAGGAAACTCTGAAAGTTAAGAGTGCAGGGAAAGAGGAGTCACAGCTCCCCGTCCACGTCTGCAGCCAAGAACTCAGATCTTCTTTCTGCTGCATGTGCAAAGTTGTTTCTGTAAAAATCACCGTCTTTTCTTTTCTTCTCTTCCTTGCAGACCACCTAGAGCCGGCAGACCTGAGACCGTCTGAATGCATATTAGGGGTCACAACTCGGCCAGTGGTGAGAGAGGGACTTCCTGACGTCGCCACCTGTCCTCCAAACACACACACCACTCCAGAAGTGACTGCCTCCTCTTCAAACACACCGTGGCGTCTCAGCCTGCTCCGTCTTTTACCCTCAGAAAATCCCCACGGGTGTAAACACAAAGGTGAAAATGTGATTAGGGCCTCTGCGTCGCAGATTCCTTTTCGTCCTGTGCAGACAGGCATGACGGCCTCAGAGGAATGTGCAAACAGACAGAATGCCTCAAACTTACAGCTCGACACATTCTTTGTGACTGCCAGCAGCCAGTATATACTGTATGAACTCTTGAGCAGCTATAAATGTAAGTTGTTTTTTTTAAAAGCTGCAAACACAACTCTAACTACACTACAAGCTAACATGCTGCATCCCTGGAAAACACCATCACCGCCGAACATGCTGACGGCTCAGTCGCACTCTAGGAAATATGTTTGTGACAAATGTAATTTTTAGAAAAAAAAAAAGGTGTTTATATCGATATTTTTGTTTGTTCCTCGTTGTAAAATTGTAAATAAGGTTAATTAGATTTTTAAGCCAATATTTTATCCCAGAAGATAAGAAGTGTGCACATCCAGACATGAGGGACGAGTTTCTGTTTCCTCTTCAAGCGCGTCGTCTCAGCGAGTGTTTTCTCTGCTTCTGTCCGACTAGTCTGCTTGTAAATACGAGCTTCTTCAGGCACGGGAGGTTCAGTTGGTGAGCGAGCCGCCTTTTTTTTTTTATAACACAAATCGGACTATTAACTGTTGTTTTCATGGGAGCGTTCACTGCCTGGTTAGCTTACGCGATCACTTGATTTGTATCGGCAGCTAAAAAGCAGCGATTCGTACAGATTTTCTGATTTTATTTAAGATGATATCAAGGATAACAAACAGTCACATCGGTTTCGGCTTTTGGGTTTTTAAAAAAAAAATATATGTTTACAGCGTGTTACTGTAAAGATTAAATTAGGAGACGTAAAAACCGCAGCCTTTTTGGACCGTGGCATTATGGGTAAAATATTTCTCATGTAGCTTTCTTGGTGGTTTGTGTGTCAGAGGTGTGATGAGGTGCACATGTAGCCGTTCTGATCCAGAGCATTTTGCTTCTTTCAGCTCATGAGAATCTGACAGATTCTTATCAGTGTGATTGTTGTAAATTAGTCATCCTTTTTCTTAACTCACCTCAATCCCTTAATCACACACAGATCATCTCTGTGGTTTCAGAACATTTTGAACAGGAATTTGTCACGCAGCGGAAATTTTTTGTTGTCTCTCGGCACGCAGCTGTTGACTAACAGAGCTCAGACGATCCTTGTGCAATGTTTTTGATTCGCCCCCTCAGAAGTCAGTCACATTTTCACCTTTCTGTTTCCCCACCCAGAGAAATCTTCATTATTTCTTAAAAAAAAAAAAAAAGAAAAAAAAAAAAAGAAAAAGAAAAAAGTAGTGACTCAGAAACAAATTCTGCCTGTTAGACATCAAGAGACAAAAATGACTTTGGAGTATCTCTGAGGCTTTCTGTGTCGTCGGAAAATTGTGAACTTTTTTTGCTGTGCAACATGTTCAAGAACCAAAAAAAAAAAAAAAGTGTTGTTTGTTCAGGAGAAGACTTCTGTGAAATACCAGAGGACAGAGAAAGCGGGCGGCTGGGGGCAAACTCCTCTTTATTTCTTTTTTTAATTTATGTTTTTGTTATTTTTATTTTTATTTTTTGGTTTACCACCCAGAACAGAAACAAAAACCAAAAGGACGCATGGCCGGACATCCTTTATGTTCTTGATTTCATATGAATCAAGCAACGTAATTAATATCAGCAAAGACAAGCGACTAAAACAACAAGAGAAGAGAAATAAACGGGATTGAAGGAGGAAGTTCAGCCAGCAGGAAGACCAGGAAGTTCATGATGACACCGTGACAGCTATCACACGAGATGCGGTGCAAACTCCTCTCAAAGGTGAAACACTTTTCTAAGATTTCTTATAAAAAAAATAAAAATAAAAACTCATTAAACAAAAAAGGAGGAAAAAAATAACAAGCTGAGTCGACACAATAGAAGACGGGCGACAGCGTCTGATCCAAATGAGCCTGATTCTGTGAGCGAAACAGAAACCTCAACATTCCTCAAGAACACACGTGACCTCCTGCTTCTGTTACGAGGAGTTCGACACACGATGTGTGTTGTGTGGCTGCGCGCAACATTTTGCGACCCCGGACGTATCGGAGAGGCCTGTGTGACGCAGTGACATCATCACGTACAGGAGATCCTCTGCGTCTCATTTGTTTTCCTGTTGTCTGCAAACGACGTCAAAGCCAGACTCAGATGGAAGCACGACGTCCTTGCACTGAAAAGTTATGAAAGCGCCGCTTTTTAAAATGTAATTCTTTATTCTTTATGCTTGCGAGTTACAACAACGCCGCCACTGTCATAATATGATAGTCAGCGATTATTATAAGTCAGTTTATGCATTTGCATTTTTTTCTGTCCAGTTAGTTAGTGTGAGTTAGTGAAGCCAGATAACGGAACAGAAACCCTGCACGTCGTCATGGTAACAGGCCTCGTAACAACGGCAAAATTTGATCCGTCGGTTACGAGAAGGGTCGCAAAATGTCGGGCCGCAGCGTCGTAATCGGAGGGATTGTTTAACCGCACAGGGAAGATGAAGCTGGTGTCTCTTCTTTAGGTTCCATCCACCCTCCACGGTCACCTTTTTACCTTTTTACTCCTGGTGAGACATTAACGCGGTCGAATTGAACCAGAGAATGTATGAATCCCCCCCCGTACGATGCACCCAGCAGCTCCTCTAGCTGAAATACTTAATACTACACACACACACACACACACACACACACACACACACACACACACACACACACACACACTCTGCAGATAACAGTGCTGCAAATTCTCAAATGTAAAAACCAATTTATTCGTTCTGATCTACTTCTAAAGTTTCACAATAAAAGCTGACGTCCCCGCAGCCCTTTTTTTTTTTTTTAACATGCAGATGGAAGAAGTCTGCAACAGCAAATTATATCCAAGTATATTTAATTTAAAGAGTTGTAGATTTGCAAATTTATGGTCCAGATGTACACTCACACACACACGCACACACAAACACAAACACACAACCTTCTGAATGGTTAGTCAGGAGAGAAGTGACGTCTGCTCAAAGCTCCAATCTGCTGCAATCAGATTCATTCAAACACTGTAAAATCCTGAATTTTTGACTAAAACGAAAAAAAACAAAAAAAAATGTTCTCTGCAAGAAATACAATTTTTAGATTCACCCCATGAAGTTTATAGTTTGGTTTTCGCAGAGAGCGACAAATAAAAATGGGTTAAACCACGAAAACAAGGCGCGTCAGCAGCCGGTTAAAGAGTTCGATCCCTGTTTCTGAAAAGAGTCTGATTGTTGGTTCAGTCCTGCAGATTGGAGCCCGGCGCTCTCCTGAGAAAAACAAGTTCTGGTGTCAGTGGAGCCGTGATGACTCGTGTCTGTGTACAGTACTCGATATTTGTTCATCTGTGATCATAGCGACCTCGGCCTCAGGAGTAATTTAGAGGGCGGGGGAGGGAGGGAGGGAGGTAGAGGTTAAATAAAAAAGTATTGTAGTGTTTCTGTATTATAATTCTGTATGTTCTCAAGAGGATTTGAACATTGTTAGTTTTTTGTATCTTTTATCACTATGGAAAAATACGTTGAACCAAGTTCTTCTTCTTGCTTTTTGTTTAGTTTTTGTTTTGTTTTTTTTCTGTCCTCCCTTCTGTGACAGGAAGGTGAGAACAGACGCCATCTATCGTCTCTGTAATATATCGCTCTGTCTCCGTCTCTCCTTGTGTTGTGAAAGGCTTTTTTTTTTCTTGCACTTGATCCAGTTCATGACAGGAAATAAAAAAAATAAAAAAAAAAATGTTACAACTTGACACTTGGTAGTTTTGTCTTCATTAAGTTTTTGACCCCGTTAACTTCCTCTGCACTACACATGGAAGCTTCTGAGGACGAGGTTCAAAAAAGACTGATATGTTAGAATCAATACTGGAATCAGAAATCCTTTATTGTCCCGCAGACGGGGAAATTTTTTAATAGTTAAGATTCTAGATCATAATCGAAGGTGGCACAAGCCCACACATTCTTTAGTCAAGTAGAAGTTCAGATGCTGGACCTGACGAAGGACGATGAAGGACCCGGTCTTTGTCCTTCAGAGACCTTGTTAACCTGGTTGCGTCACCAGATGTTTTACCCTTACGTCATGACTTCTGCCGCCCAGGCCCACGAAAGTTACGATCTACACTACGCGATGTTGATGTAGCGGTGCATCCTCCAGAAACGGGGAGAAGAAGGAGCATCTGGAGGAGCCTTCGCGTGGCGTTGTGATGTAACTGGCCTTCAGATAATCCTCTGAAGGACGCAGAGCCTGAACTGAGACACAGCGAGTGTCTGAGGGGCCACCGGGGTCACTCTCTCGTCTTCTTACATCTTTGTTTTGTAATCGCTACGTCTGCAGTGCGTGATGTGCAACGATGCGCTGAAATCAGTCTTGTGATGTTGGGAAGGTGCCAGGAGCCGTAAGTTGCCTCATGACTGCTAATGATGTAAAGAAGGCTCATCAGAAATACAGTCATAATGATTAACGGATGTGCTCAGACAAGCACCGCTTTGATCAGATGGGAGAACTGGTTTGACTCCAGAACAACATGCTGCTTCTTGTGCCACTTATTATGTCAGAAGAATACAAAAATGACACCCACCCACCAAAACTGATCGAAACTACGGTGACAGATGAGGTCCAACAGAACTTCTGTCTCTGCTTCCTCTTGCACAATCTCCAGTTCCTTGAATCCAGAACTGCAGGTTGGGCAGCGTTAACTAATTTCTTGTGTGGGATGAGGAGAGAAAACACACCTCAATTAAAACAGAACCAACTTTTGAACAAAAAGACTCTTATCTAACTCCAGTGCACCGTTGTATTTGGTTTGTATGGACGTATCAGAGCCGGGGGGCCGTCAGCCTCTTTCCAAAGTTCAGAAATGCCAGCAGACGACCACAACAGCTTTGTTCAACATGCTAGTTCACCCAACAACTGAAGAAAAAATTGGTCATTATCTACTTATTATCTACTGCGCTCATGTTCTGTATCAGTCAGTATGAGTGTGCTGTTGTCTTGGCGGCTAACTGGCTGATGTGACGTTGTTCTTGCTGTTTGCTGAATGATCGTCCTGCAGGTTGACCCCTTCACACTGTTGCATGCCCTCCTCTGATGTGATGACTTGACTGGCAGCCTGAAGTTGTGAGCTAACAGCCTCGATTTGAAACAGAACTGGATGTTGAACACGGAGCGCCCCGGCATCCACGTCTGTGCTGGAGCGCCGCAGGACTGAGTCCTAAAACCCAGAAACCAGATGTGATTGATTTAAAAAGTGCTAACAGAAGTGGCTAAATGATGCTGCAGAGGTTGTCGAGGATGCTCACTAGTCGTCTTTACGGGACGACTTCAGGTGCAAAGCTCAGCGGTGGTGATGTCGAAGTCATGAGGCCGTGATGTCGTCTGTCTAAAGCCTCACATTAGCTTTTTACCACCTGGTGGTTTTAGTCACGCTGCGAACATCCCAGAGGTGGAGTTCATCTGTGCGGATCATCCTGCTGAACAAAAAGTGAAGAATCCTGCAGGGTTTTGCTGCTTGGCTCATCATCCAAGGACCCACCAGAACCTTTTCATCAAAGGCCGGTAACATGAACCGGGCCGGGATATGTTCAATACATGTGTTCGTTCACTGTTGGTAGTTTGCTTTGCTACACGGCTGATTTGACGTCAGCTGAGTCACGCTTCACAAAGACTTGGTGTTTGCAATGAACCATTTTCTATAAAACCTGGCATCACATCACACACACACACACACATACACACACACACACACACACACACACACACACACACACACACACACACACATCAGTGTCAGATATCAGTGAGCAGCACCACTGTTTCTTTGTTCTCGCCTGGTGGTGACCCACCTTCTCGGACCTGAGTCCAACCTTTTGATCAATCATTTTACTTGTAGTCTTGTGTTTTCCACGGCTTTGAACCCTGTTGCCTTTGTTCGTCATGCAGCATCACGGTGATGAGATGACTTGTGAGGGTCTTGAAGGGTTTTGCGCATGTTGTGTGATAAAGTGCTGCAGGAATGAGTCCTAAAATCCTGGAAATCGTCATGTTTTCTATGACATAAAACACGTCACCATGACTGATTTAAAAAGCATGAAACTCGTCTTAGAGATAAAAAAAAAAAAAAACAACAAACGCTCAGATACCTGGAACATGTACTGGAATACACTCATGAAGTATTTGAACTGCCAACTTCTGTTCTCCTGAGTGGGTTGTGTGTTGCCAGGACAACGCATCCTGTGTATGAAACCGGACATTCCTGGTCGCTGACATTTCATTAATCATTCAACCGATGACAACTGTTTGTCCACTAGCTGCAACTGATAAAATCAACCGGTTAAGAATATGTTCTCCATTCACTGAGTCACAGAAACTCTTATTTCCCATCACACATGAGGTGCCATACTAACCCGTCTGTTTCCTGCGTGAGCCTGACAAATCGAGCAGCACTTCCTGTCACTACTGTGCTATTCTTGGAGTTTGGTTGTAGGTATTGCAGTTGCAGTGAAGCAGCTGTGACAGTCTGTGTAGAGCCCCGTGAGTCAACCAGGTGAGAAAAAGTAACCCAGACTTTCTCTTTGGTTTCTGAATAATTGCTTGTGAGTAATTCAGCCTGCTGAGGTAAGATTGTTTCTAAATTTAGCCGGTCTCACTCCGTGGCCTCTGCTCCGTGCTGCAACTTGCTTTGCATCCACTGACTCACAAACAAAAAGCTTTTGTGGTTAAGCTGATGGGAGTCCTCTGTGTGTGTGTGTGTGTGTGTGTGTGTAGTGCCATCTCTATGAGGACCACTTTCAGTTTGTTCTGAGGGTCACAGGGGGGTCAAAATGTCCTCACTACAATGGTTACAGAGTTCCTCGGGCTGCAGTGGTTGAAATGTTCCCTCTGTGAACCTGGAAAAATACCTCATGACACGGAAAATCCCTCCAGGCCCTCGTTTGACACATCACAATGGTGTCACTGTAAACTAACACTACTGAGAATCACCGACATGCATGAATGATTAGAGAAGGGATGACATATTTCTGCAGGGCAACCCTGAAGCTAGTACTGCCGCGGGTGTTCCCTCGACGAAAAAGCCTGCAGGATTCTTCAGCTGGGTTATTGCAGAACATAATCTTGATGGCAAACGAGTTTTTAATACTTACATGTTTTGTAAGTATTTTTTGGGATGTTCGCAGCGTGACTAAAACCACCAGGTGGTAAAAAGCTAATGTGAGGCTTTAGACAGACGACATCACGGCCTCATGACTTCGACATCACCACCGCTGAGCTTTGCACCTGAAGTCGTCCCGTAAAGACGACTAGTGAGCGTCCTCGACAACCTCTGCAGCATCATTTAGCCACTTCTGTTAGCACTTTTTAAATCAATCACATCTGGTTTCTGGGTTTTAGGACTCAGTCCTGCGGCGCTCCGGCACAGACGTGGATGCCGGGGCGCTCCGTGTTCAACATCCAGTTCTGTTTCAAATCGAGGCTGTTAGCTCACAACTTCAGGCTGCCAGTCAAGTCATCACATCAGAGGAGGGCATGCAACAGTGTGAAGGGGTCGACCTGCAGGACGATCATTCAGCAAACAGCAAGAACAACGTCACATCAGCCAGTTAGCCGCCAAGACAACAGCACACTCGTACTGACTGATACAGAACATGAGCGCAGTAGATAATAAGTAGATGATGACCAATTTTTTCTTCAGTTGTTGGGTGAACTAGCATGTTGAACAAAGCTGTTGTGGTCGTCTGCTGGCATTTCTGAACTTTGGAAAGAGGCTGACGGCCCCCCGGCTCTGATACGTCCATACAAACCAAATACAACGGTGCACTGGAGTTAGATAAGTCTTTTTGTTCAAAATTTGGTTCTGTTTTAATTGAGGTGTGTTTTCTCTCCTCATCCCACACAAGAAATTAGTTAACGCTGCCCAACCTGCAGTTCTGGATTCAAGGAACTGGAGATTGTGCAAGAGGAAGCAGAGACAGAAGTCCTGTTGGACCTCATCTGTCACCGTAGTTTCGATCAGTTTTGGTGGGTGGGTGTCATTTTTGTATTCTTCTGACATAATAAGTGGCACAAGAAGCAGCATGTTGTTCTGGAGTCAAACCAGTTCTCCCATCTGATCAAAGCGGTGCTTGTCTGAGCACATCCGTTAATTATTATGACTGTATTTCTGACGAGCCTTCTTTACATCATCAGCAGGTCGGGAGTCACAAGGCAACTTCTGACTTTCTTTCTCTGTGTCTCAACACAAATATCTGAACTTTCTCCTCCTCACATTTTCAAAACAGACTTGTCTCTTTAGTTTGATGCATCTGATGGAAATTAAGGCTTATTTTTATTTGGCGTCATCGCAGGCTGCCTTAACCAGCATCAGTGCACATCACACACTGCAGACGCAGAGAAACAAAGTGTAAAGAAGCCGTAAACAGACAGAGAGGGAGGCTGGAATGTGGAGAAAAGGCGCGTTAGTGTCTCGTACCTGCAGAGAGTTTCTGATTTTCTCTCTTTGTTGCTGCTCGGGACGCTTTACCAACCCAACATGTGTCTATTTGACGTCCTGGGAATGAGACTCAACAATCAACTGTCTTTGTGGTGCGTTCAGGAACAGCTGGGACAAAATCCTACTGATTCTACCTTTAACTTTAATAGTCTTTGAATTCTATAACTATGACGTGAGCTTCAGTTAGCTTTGAGCACAAATGTCCTTCAGAGGGAGACTTTTTACTCTGATACTCTGAGTCCATGTCAGAGTACGTCACGGCTGAACTTGTCCAAACGTCTCGTCGCTTTTAAACATGTTGGAGCCTTGTTGTCCCTCATCCAGCATATCAAACAGTCAGGTCATAAACATGTCATGTGCCACGTTTTGCGGAAATGTCAATAGAGACTGTAGCATTTGATTTGTACACATTTGAAAGCATCTGATCTGCAGAAACGCTGACTGCCAACATTTTACCTACCAGGCTGCAACACGAGTCTGATACAGGAGGATTTACTACCGGCTGCAGGTCTTTAAATCACATTACAATGTTTTCTGTGCACAGTCGATAGTTATGTGACTCGCATTGCTTCCTCTTTTGTGCACGTGCAAAAAAAAAAACAAAACCTCACAATCGTTTTGGTACTTTTATATTCAAGTCGTCACACATTGTCTCAGGCTTTTGGAGTGCATGTGCTGTTAACGGTTGATGTCGTAATCTTTAACCAGTTTTGCACTGTGGGTAATTTGTCAGTTCTGATTGTGTTGGCCGTTCGTCAACTTCTAAATAAATGAATGTGAAAGAAGTCCCGCCGTCCTACAACATTCTTGTTTCAGTCCACAGAAACTCTGTATCAGCTGCAGGCAACTTCCTCCAGACAGAGTGAGGCAGGTCCCAACACATACGGTGCTAAATGATGCTGTGATCTTTCACATCGCTCCATGATAATCCTTATCAAGAAGGAATTGGCAGGCGGCACACACAGTACGTGGTGACGTCAGCCTGATGTGGACGTTGATCACCGTGGTCTCAGACGTGTTTCTGAAACTCGTTCTCTTGTCCCGCAGTCTCAAGAAGGCTGGAAACTTTTAATTAATTTAACAAACTGATTAATGAATCAGATGCATGCAGAGTGCATATTTACAGTGCTCAGCGTAAATGAGTGCACCCTCTTCAGAAAGTAATATTTTAAACAATATCTAAATGCACAAACAAACAATTTCCAAAATGTTGACAAGTTTTATATAACATCTGTTTAACTCATAACATGAAAGTAAGGTTAATAATATAACTTAGAGAACAACATTTTCAGTTTTACTCAAATTAGGGTGATGCAAAAACAAGTACACCCCACTGAAAGTCTCTGGAGCGAGGCTACAAGTGTCTAATTTAACAATAATCAACTGCAGGGTGTAGAAAACCGCTTCCCATTTCATGTCATTAGCAGTGACACATGGAAGAGAAATGTCTCAAGACCTGAGAAAGAAAATAATGTCTTTACACTGCCAAGGTGAAGACTACAAGAAGATCAGCCAAGCTTATCAGTCAGAATACTGAAGCAAAAGTGGTACAAAGACTTTAAAAAAAAGATGGAACTGCAACCATCTCACAGAGACTTCAGGGGGTCAAGGGTCGAAGAAAATCAGCATGCAAGTTCACTGCAGTTATCCAAGGAAGTAGAAAGCCAAACTGTTTCCCGTGACACAATACGGCGTGCACTGCATGGGTGCCGTCCCCGACGGAAGCCTCTCCTAAAGCCCAGGCACAAAAAAGCCTAAACACACATCTAAGGCCACTGTTGGAGAAGAGCAGGGTGAAAGTGATTCAGTGGCTCCTGATCTGAACCCAACTGAACACCTGTGAGGAATTCTGAAGAGACAAGTTGAGCATCACTCTCCATGCAGCATCCAGCATCCAGTCTCTAAAAGAGATCATTCCTGAAGAATGGAAAAAGATTGATGTAGCAAAATAATAATACTAATTTTTGCATCACCCTTATTTGAGTAAAACTGAAGTTATGTTATTGACCTTACTTTCATGATATAAGTTTAACAGATGTTACATTACACTGTTTTTGTGTTCACTGAGATATTGTTTAAAATGGTACTTTTTAAAGAGGGTGTACTCATTTATGCTGAGCACTGTAGCTAACTGTTGGTAGTTGGTAGTGTAGTGACACAGCAAGTGGCAGATGTTTTCCAGGTAGATCCACCTGCAGACTGACAGCTGGACCCGTCTCCATGTTTCCAGCCGTGCTGCTGGCGTGACTCTCACTGGACCCACTTTCCTGCCTTCTGTATGTTGCTTCATCGATGAAATTCAAATCTAATTAAGTAACATTCACAGCACATGTTTTTCACACCTTGTTTTTAATGTAACTGTTAACAGGAAGAACATCAGTCACATCCTGGTGTTCACTGGAAGAACACGCTGTACTGGGACGTTCCTATGTGTTGCATGTGATGAGTCAAAATCATGCGCTCAATGCATGAGCGCTGCTATCTTTAGGGAGTGTTTAAAGCCGCAGTGATGCAACACTGAGACCACAAATATAAAGTCAATCTGCATAACGTGTTCAAACAAGTCAATTTAAATGAAGTGGTGACACGTAAATAGGAGCATGAAAGAGGAGAATACCAGCAGATAGAAAAGAATAACAACGCAAGTAAATACTTTTGAATTCGTTAGTCAGTGTACTGTGGAGAACATGTCAGGATGTGAGAGGAAGGGAGATTCCCATTCACCTGAGGCGTCCAGGTCAGAGAGTCACGAGGGGCAATTCTCTCTGCCTGAGGTCTTTACAGGACGGTAGATAAGGTGACATTTACATTCCAGTAAAACCTCAGATTGTCACCGTGCTGGGTTGGCATGGTCAACACAAACAGCAGGGGGTCGTCAGAGTGCGTGACCCCAACTGTTGCATTCAAGTCGGAAACATTCGGACACTTCGTATCTTCTCTCTATCCTGCATGTTTCAAAGAGATCTGATTCATCACATCACTGTGATGTGTGTGTGTGTGTGTGTGTGTGTGTGTGTGTGTGTGTGTGTGTGTGTGTGTGTGTGTGTGTCACAGAGTTGGATTTAAGGTGTTAAAGAAAGTTTATGAACAACTCACGTTAGCAGTAGCTTGTTCCCCTCACCGCCGTCCTGCCAGTCGAGAAGCATCGCTCTCCGAATGCACGTGACTTTTCCGGCTTTTGATTTTTGTATTGTTTCTTATATGAGGCTCCTTTTTCAACTTCAAGGTCAATATAGCTTTTTGCTAATGACAAAACAACAAATTGTCCTCCATTTATATGGAACTAAGCTTTAGGAGCGTTCCCCCTTAACTGTCCTCCAGGTTACGTCACATTCTCCACTGGCAGGACGGCGGCGAGTGGAACAAGCTGCTGCTAACATGAGCTGTTCAAAAACTTTCTTTTTAGTATCTCTGTGTACACAAACAATGTTGTCAGTGCTGGTGTTCATGTGTAGAGACCCTGGTGATGCTACCAGCAAAGTTTCATGTTGTGTCCAGACTTCTTACTGTTTTAAAAATACAGATTTTGATGCTATTGTCAAAGTGCCCGTAGCACTCCCATTGAAAATGAGTTTGACCCGAAAATTAAAATACGATAAATCTTTTGTCGTAATTATGATTTTGCAGGAAGGTTTGACTCATATACATTCACAAAAAAAGCCAAGGTTGCATTTTGGCGAGAGTTTCACTTTAATGTCTGTTTACAGATGTTTGCCAAGTACAACATAAATCAGGATGTTTGTTTCTGTAGCAACTTTTCTATATTTGTTTGTTTCCTATTTTTCTCTCATCACAGCACTGTCTATGCTCCGGACAGGTTTAACCACTTGGTTATGGCTTTGGAAAATATCATAATTTTGACAAAAAAAAACCAACCTGTTTTTGATCGCAGACGGAGATGGACTGAGATTTGGTCATGATGAATATTCAACAGGTCTCCAAAAGAAGATATACAAAGTCGGCTAAAAAATAATTTGATGTGAACGTGATATGAGAACCCGTCTGCCACTCATGTCAGTCCTGGATGTTATCAGTGGTTTGGAGAAATTTTAACAGCCAACGTGATATGCTGCCGACCAAGCTGTGATTTCTGTCAGTACGATAGTGTCTTTCTTTCGCAGTATGTACAGCCTCGAGCTTTCTGTCATCATAAGTCATAATAGTGTGTTTTGGTAACATTTACTTGTTTTGGTATGTTATTCAAATGATCTGATGTTTTTCTTCTCTGTGACATTAGCAGTGAAAGTCCAGATCCACCTGCACCCTGTGAGTCACCGTGTCGAGTATCTGAGTGACCAAACAGTAATGAAGTGGAGCTGCTTTCCATGTGTGTAGGTGTGTGTGTGTGTGTGTGTGTGTGTGTGTGTGGAGGGATTCCCTGCGGTCCATACATTAAAATTAGAAGATACTGCCCAGTATATGGTTGACAAACACAACGATACAATGATAACAGCAGCCTGGAATAAACTTTCCGTGGTGTGTGCGTAACCAGTTTTTTTACTCCTGCATGTTGAACACGTTTCACCCACCGGCTTGTTTGCTTTTAAGTATGCAAAAGCATTGGTGCATGAAAGGTCTTCCCCCGGAATTCCATATTATAATACCCATAAAAAAGATTTTTTTTAGCATCAGTATTATGACACAAACCCACATGGCCTTGATGAAATGCCAGCAGCAGCAAACTCTCGACATCTGCCCACACCAGGTCCCCATTTGATTGATTTTGTTCTTTGGTAATATCTTGTATGTTCAGCATGATGTCTGTCAACACCACACCTTCGACTCTCCCCAGAGGCTCCCTGATGGAGCAACGCCAAATGGGATGTGAAATTTCAGTGTAATGCCAAGTCAGTACTGGAGGCAGCGCTGGTAGGCGTTTTCACCTCCCCCGCACCATGTAGGTTTGAAAGGGAATCCACTTTCATGATTAACAGCCCACGCAAAGCTAAAAAAAGTTTTCTTTTTTCTTTTTTTTGCCTCATGGCCAATGTTTCAACCTTCAGGAATATGCTTTTTAGAAAGTGAACATGTGGATGAATGGTCCCTAATTTGTGTTGCTGCTGGCTGATTATTAATGCACTTGTGGTTAAAATGCAGATATGCTCACAGTGGCTCGGCCCAGAAACCCACACTGGGTTACCTCACAATTTACATCCAATGCAAATGTTCATGAAATACAGTCCTCTAGTCAGGGGTGGAAGAAGGATTCAGATGCTAGTTGTAAAAGTACTGACTGTAAAAACTACTCCTCTACAAGTTAAATTCCTGTATTCAAAACATTACTTAAGTAAAAGTGTAATAATTAAGAGCGACATTTACTTAATTTACTTCTAATCTGAAGCTAGCTCAGTTGCACTAAGCACACAGCCCCTGAGCTAGTTATTCTGAAGCTAGCTCAGTAGCACTAAGCACACAGCCCCTGAGCTAGTTATTCTGAAGCTAACTCAGTAGCACTAAGCACACAGCCCCTGAGCCTGTTGTCCTGAAGCTAACTCAGTAGCACTAAGCACACAGCCCCTGAGCTAGTTATTCTGAAGCTAACTCAGTAGCACTAAGCACACAGCCCCCTTGCGTTCTGAAGCTAACTCAGTAGCACTAAAAGATTTTTTAAAAAGCCCAGAGAGCTTGTGGAATATAGCAAACTAGCAGCTAACACGTCTCCTGCTGGCCAGCAGTGCTCGTTTATGTGCTGAGGAGGATGTGGGATTCTTTTGTTGGTTGGATACTTTTGACATTAATTAATTCCTTTGATTTAGAAATGATGTACAAGGATTTTGTCAGGTGTTTCTCCAATTTCTTATTTGCCCTCGTCACGACCACAAGACCCGCTGTGATTATACAGAAGTCTGTGTTGTCAGAGGAATATCGAGGTCATAAAATTCAGGGAGATAACTTTCAAATGGAAAATTTATATGAGCTAGCCTCTCCACTCATTCATATGTTATGATGAAAGATCAGTGATGCATTTATTACACAGTGCAGTCACTGAATGATGCTACGCTGACCAACATTCAGAACTGAATCTTGCCTAACCGATCAGGGTGATAACTCATTAGCAGTATTTCATCACTGATCTTTCACTACGCAATATAAACACTGCTGCATTTCACTGTTGAGGAACATTGAGGTCAAATTATAAAAAAAAAAAACCTCAAATTCAGTGTTGTCCCTCATGATTTATTAAACCTAAAATTATTCATTAGATGTGGAGAAACCACAAGCAGCCAGATATTGCTCGAGGGCTTTCGTATAACTCAAGAGTAGGAACAGAGGAATTTGTCACATGATCCGAATCCCATACACAGAAATCACTCACGCATAGAGAAGTGAAAAAAAGTGATTGTAAATGAACAATTTTTATGAAAATCACAATGTAATTGAAACTCAGTACAAAGCATTATCTGATAATTGATTAGGGGATCTGATGAGGGACTGAGGCTTTAGTGATTAATTGAACCGACATGTCACAGTTTCAGTGATTCATTTAAACCCTCATGTCACGTTACGTCAACTTCATCATCTGAGGCATGACAAAGAACAACAGTTTGGTCATGTGGAAATCACCTGTCCTGCTGTCTATTTGTTTTGACAGTCTGAAAAAATGATATCATTACTGTGGAGAAAAACTGACGAACTGTCGAACACAACCATCTTGAAAAGGCGCCACAAGAAAGGGCAGGTGACTGGACGAACTGTCTGTTCAATCGCCGTTTATCACGGGCTCATTTCAGCCAATCAGAATAACGGTAGCAGACCAACTCTCGCCGACGCCAGAGCTTTTCTTTGTGCTCTTTGCTCTCTCATCTTTGATAAAATCCTCACCTGTAGCCACCATAAGTTCATCAAAGGAAGCTGACCGGTCCGATCAACTGTGTGTTCAGTGGCGGTTGCAGAGTTTGAAGCCTGTTAAAATGGATTTGCAGGATCACTGTGGTGAAAACACCATTTAACAACCACCGCTGCTGCTGAACATCTATCTGACAAGCCAAGACGGGGTGAAGTTTAAAGTAGAACTGTGACAAAGTTAGATACGCTTGCCCTCATGTCGGCATACCTGGCTGAGCAGCTGTTGAGGAACTTGGCGGCATTTCAAGCATAGTTTTAACCTGAAGTTAAATGTGTTGGATATAAACATCACATCTCTTGTGCTCTGCAATAATACAGCTCCAAGCTCTGCCACTGAATGCTTTTCCATGCATTTATTTTACTAGTTTCATCCTAATTGAACTTCCCCAGTACGCTGAATGCAACGAGACAGGAGACGGCGTAGGTGGCAGGCTGGTCACTACACGCCTGATGACAAGGGAAACCTCTTACGTGGGAGTCTGCACAGGCTTCCCTCAGCCGAATACAGAGGAAGTCTGGCTCAGCTTATCTCTGCTTATCTCTTGTGCTCGTGTGATCCCCTGCATTGCCCACTGGAGAAATCCCTCTAGGTTTCCCCTGTGGTTACTGTGGTCGGTTTCATGGAACCGGTGAAACAGACAAATAAACAAACATTTTGTTGTGTCTTTTTGTGTAGTTATCTGTGTGTGTGTGTTGTCAAAACTACTGCTTCACATAAGGCGCTCAAGTATGAATGCATCCAAAAATGTGCCAAAGCTTGTATAAATATAAACCATAAACCATAATAAATTGTCGTTTATAAACAGGCTGTTAAAGGGTAGTATGATCAGTCCAGCACTGAGGTTATTACAGGTTTGGGCTTTTTAGTTAACATCAGACATTTTAATGACTTCTACATCCTGGTATTTATCACTTTGTGTCAACCTGTAGACATCTGGCTGGTTCAAAGAAACAGCAGCCAAAACAGAGTGAAAAAGAAAAAGAAAAAGAGAAAAACAGACGTCTGTTGCGTACACATTGAGTCAAGAACTGATATCGAATTGAGACGCAAATAAATCTTTGGCCGCCTGCCCAGTGATGCTCGCCCGCCTCCGTTGTTTCCCCCCTCATGCAAATGCTCTTTCATCACTCAGTGTATAAAAACAGCAAAGGTGCACTGGGAGAGGTACACACCTCCCGCTCTGAGGCAGAATATCTCTCAGCTGGACTGAGCTCACACAAGACAGAAGGACAGATCCTGTTACGCTCTGCTTTTTCAGCCACAGCATGGACTTTACTACTCTTCTGGTGAGTAAATGATATTATTAAGATATGTGTATATTTCAAGACCAATCACTGTTCTTTCAAAGGGTTCATTTGATTATAATTTTACTACAAAGTTGTAGTACACCAAAATGTTGGTGGAATGCTGAGGATGAGTTGGTGGTAGTCTGAGCTAGACACCTCGCCAGTATCACTGATGCTCGGCAGATGGGTACCAGTGGTGATGTAGGGAGTTTAAATCACCCGCTGCAGAGCTTCCCCCT
The DNA here is from genome assembly GCF_904848185.1 of Acanthopagrus latus. Lineage (NCBI taxonomy): Eukaryota > Metazoa > Chordata > Actinopteri > Spariformes > Sparidae > Acanthopagrus > Acanthopagrus latus. Next base: position 2,311,238 of record NC_051045.1, on the reverse strand, counting down.
CCATTCCGGTTTCTGATGTTCCCCGTCAGGATGCATTTTATTGCTCCGCTGTAAAAGTACGGCGAATTTGGCACCACATTCTCAAGATTCCTCAGCAAGTAGAGCCTTTATGTGCTTTATGTTTGTTGTTTTTCTGTGTGGTGAATGTGTAAAGACCGTGATAGTTTCTCTGTCAAGTTAATTTCTGCAATATACACGCAGCTCAGTAACGTCAGACTGTGTGAGGGAGCACTAGCAGTGATTTTGCCCACCGGACGGCTGAAGATGATAGCTTGCAAGTCCTGATATGATTGTGTAAAAGTTGTTTGTTTTTTTTGTTTTGGCTAATCAAGAGCGTTTTTGGTAGAAAGAACACAAGAGAGAGAAAAACAAAGAAAGACAGCAGATGTGCAGCATATGTCACATACCAGGAGCATGAGCTCAGAGAGCAATCAGCTGCTTATTGTAGTGAATCACAGAAGTTAATTCAGTGTCTCTTTGTGCTTCTAGGTCATACTGGGTCTGATTGGGGCAACGTGGAGCGCCCCCACGTCAAGTTGGATCTGTCCTGAAGGCTGTACACTGGCACAGTCCAATAGGACACATCAGCACTTCAAACACTTGCCGGACCTCCAAGAAACTTCCGTCGCACCCTGGAGCCTGGAGTGAGTATTCTTACTTCAACACAGGCAGAGTTACTTCGTCCAAGTCCATTTAGTGATCTATTACATTCATAACATTAAGTAAAATACAGTTTTTTGTGAATGGTAATCCATCTGATATTTGTATTCAAACAAAAGTGATCATCCAACTGGGCAGCAGTGAAAAATAAAATACATTTATCGATAATGAAATCCATAGCTTACCCAGCTCTAGTGTCCCCTGTGTTTTCCTCCACTGCTTCTTTTTTTTTTTTTTCATTTTTGTTTTCTTTCACTTTTTCAGGAATCAAACTGAAGATGGCAGAGTGCCCCACACCATCAAAACTGCCACCTGCAAGAAATGCTCTATAGAAGGCATGGACTCAGAGCCCATCAAAATCCAGATTTATGTGTACCGGATGACAGCTGCTGGGACACCCGATCACTGGTGCAGGTGTCCCTATGACATTGCTGTCGGTTGTACGTGTGTGCGGAGGGAACAATCTTCATAATATTACAAGGCTTTAGAAACAACTAAATGGTTCTGTTTATTGCATCAATACATTCTGTTCAAGCTCTTCAAAGTACCATCACATGTATTCATGTGGAGAGGACGTATCTGCTTGGTGTGCATATGTGAAAATAATATATTATATATATATATATATATATATATTTATATATATATGATTACTCTCTTATTTAAGTTATTTTACAGCTAATGTTTAATGTGTGTCTGAGACATGGAATATGGAATATCTACGCAACATGTTTTTCTTACATGTGATTTAATAGTTTGCTGAATTTTTTCAGCAGGGTCTCAGATCGACATGTTTTTTGCAAGAAGTGACGCGCAGCACATGTGCCGCATGTGACATATTTGTTACATATATTATGTGATTTGTAAGAAAAAACTTAACACTTAACTATTATTTTCTGTATTTATTTATATGTTATCAACATGTTTGCTGCGCATTTTGTGCAGTGAAAATGTTACCAAGCTGGAGATTACCTAGAACCTTAATAAACTTTTGAATTCAAGCAAAAATCACAGTGTTTTAGTTCACTGTTTTACAATCCATGAAATATTTTTAAAATCGATCATGAAGCAATTATTTATTTTCTAAAGTTGCAACTGACGGTTGTAAACTTGCAATGTGATTAGTCAAAGTCATAACGATGCATCATGTTTTTAAATCTTGATCTATTTTGTGATTAGAAGCTTGATATCCAGAGCCGTGTCTTGATTTATGCTGTTCCTTACATGCTGAAATAAAAATTGTGATGTGAATGTGCAATGTGAAAAAGTAGTATAAAGTCTTTTTTCCAGCTCTGTGGCTCTGATAATTAGCCAACAGTGATGTCCCTCAGTGGCTAAGATGCATTGTGGGTAATGTAGGCACCAGGTTATAAAAAGAAGTCTACTGGTCTAACAGTGTTGGACTCAACGTGGACAGCAGAACCCGATGTCTCACCGCTTTTATTCCACGCATTCTGCCTCCTTTTTAAAACCTGCGGCCTACATTACCCACAATGCAACTGAGCCACTATGTGACATCACTGGAGAAAGTTTATCAGATGACATGCAGCTTCCTCCGGAGCCTCAGAAGGCTTTAAATAACACTTCTCACATATGCAGTAGTTCTCCCCAACACCTCTTAGCACACTTTAACACCTAGAATTAATGGAGTTTCCCTTTAGATGATAATGTTATTTCTAATGCTGATGACACATGGTTACACACACTGCTCTGTACACATTGTGTATTTTTTTTAGAGCTGCAGTATGTCAATGAATAATTGATAAGATAACAGAGATATTACGCAACAAGCTGCTGCTGTCACCACAATACACAAAACTCAAACAAGAGAACCCTTTTATGAAATCATACATCTCTGAATCCAAGAATATGTTCTGATCAAATCCCTTCTACAGGCGTAAAGTGAATATATTTCCAGCTTTTGAGTGAGGTTATTACATTTGTTTTGAAGCATGTGACGGAGCCTGCAGCTTCAAGATAAAACTACTCTTTCTGTAAAATAAATCTAGGACACTGTGCTTCAAATCATCCTCAGAGCTGATTTATTTTAGTCTTCTGGAACTCATCTTAATGAAATTTGAACACAGAGTTTTAATATATCCACAAAATTAATGAGGTAATAATACAAACAAAGACATATGTATTTTCCTATAACTGGTTAAACAAGCTGTTCTCAGAGGAGAATACGTTCCCCAGAACAGTGTTTGAAGGTGGCAGGGTCCGCCACATATAAACAAAGTTAAACAGTATAAATCTGTTCCTTGTTGTCCTTTAAGGTCAAGTTGTTTATTCAGTCATGAAGACAAAAAGATTTTATCTATTCAAAGAAAAAGAAAAAAAAAATGTCTTCCCCTACGTAATGCACAGTTGCTATTGAAAGTGCATCAACATGTGGATGACAATACACCATATTTTTACATTTATTGAATAAACGCTGTTAACTGCTGGCTATGTAAGTGCACGTGTGCCCTGTTGGCCCTTAAAATTGTTTTTTAAGAATTCATACGTTCCCTTCTGGCATTTAACAGCTCATCAAGGGGTTTCAATTCATGCATATAACACATCAAAAGCTAAATTAAATCAAATCATCTGAACTGTTTTATAATAATATGACTTATTGATTGTTTTTCAATGCCCCTGGTCAGATTACGTTTACCTTCAATGGGACGCGACAGTCTCAAACTGTCCTCACAGTATCTGCATGTGTTTTGCAGTACCAACTAAATCCTGCAGGTGGCGACTCGTGCAGAGAGCGAGAGATATTTCTACTTCCGGGTCCGTCGCTCTTCCTTTCCTGTCGGCCATTAGTCGGATACGGTAAGTGACTGTCGAACGCTCCTCTCGAAAATGTACCAAAATCCTAGTTTACCCTCGTGTAGCCGTGATTTCTGTAAGATTTGTCAAACATAAAGTGATCATGTAGCTGTAGGTGATGTTTCTGTGGTGTTTGACGGAGAAGTTGTGTGTAAAGATCAGCCGTTGGTCGAGTGTGTGAGCAGCCACATGCGGCCGTTAAGTGCTAACATGCTAACAGCGCAAGCTAGCTGCTAGCTAACGCGCCTGTAAATGCTATGTGTCTGTGTAGCTTCACACACTAAACATGTTGCACTTTTTATTCTTGACGAAGACATTTATGTAGCTTTTGCTTAACAGAGGACTGTTTGAATATTAAGATATTTATTCCACGCGTGTCTTAAGAATGTGACCAGAGTTGGGGAAGCTAGTTGGCGTTAGGAATAAAATGCTTTCATGACTTCTCACTTAAGTCTTTTCTTTTTTGTAGCTTTGTAAGCGACCACCTGTACAACTGTAATCATGCAGAACGACGCTGGTGAATTTGTGGACCTGTACGTCCCACGTAAATGGTGAGTGGTGATCCACATACAGAGATAACTGAGGAATCATCTTGAACTAACAACTGAAAGCTTGCATAAGTTTTCCTTCAGGCTCAGTTGAAAGCTTTGTTTGCTATAACTACACATCTGGATGATGATGATGATGATGATGTGACTCATAAGAAGGTGAAAGTAATATATTTGTGTTTTTGCAGCTCTGCTAGCAACAGAATCATTGGAGCCAAGGACCATGCCTCCATCCAGATGAACATTGCTGAGGTAAATTTAATAACATCAGTGGGAAAGTTGATTGTGTAATAATACATGGATGGAACTGTCTTCGGTACGACAGCATCCAAGTCAGGTTACTTCTGGGAGTATGAGTCAATGTGCTGTCTGAGAGGAGAGCAATTCTACAGAAACTGAGTGTTGAAACCATTTTTAATTCATTGGTATTGATAGTTACAGATGTTGCGACAGTTTTGTCAACCCTAGTCTCTAGATTGAGCCTGAAGTGGACATTTTATGTTTCTAATGTTTACTTGTTATCTGTAATGTAGCAGAGGCTAAACATATTAACTTGAATTTTTATAACCATCACGCCTTATTTATGAACTGTATGTTTTCATAACTGTGACTCATAGGGCGCTGCTATCTTGTTGCTGTGCTGAAGTGAATTTGTATACAGTCATAAGACCAACAGTGCATGTTTGTGAGATTTGCATGGAGTTGTTGTTGAGAGTAAACCACATCATCACCATGACACTGAGCTGGAATAAAACAGGGAAGAATGGAAGCTGTTACATAGTTTACAGCTGGACACTGTCATCAGACCAACCCTGTAGCATGGAAACATGACAGGTAGTTTTGTGGGAAAGTAAAGGAACTGCTGTAGAATATTATTTTCATGGTGACTGTAAACATAGTCTGTGAGCCATCTGAGACATTTTCCAGGTCATTCAGATTCCTTAGCGGTAAATGTTGTTTGTTTTTCTAACAATTATTACACCAGGTTCACTTAACACGCAGGCTCTACATAAGTTCATAATGATGGTTTACACAACTCCAGAAAGTCCCAACAGTCCATTGTTTTTCAGATAGCTAAGTCCATAATAGGAAAAAGTAGGAAAAATATGCTCTCATGTCTGAAGTCAAGAAATTGATTGGACTTGTATAAGATGTGATTTTAGGAAACCTATAACGTGCTAAAGCACCAAAATGGTACCTTTTTTTTTTTTTGTTTCTGGCTGGTTTTGTTGGATATTGAAGATGCAAAATAACTGAAATAATTTCAGTGTCAGGGAACAAAACATTTTAATATCTCACTTTGAAGGACTTTGGGAGCTCCGCTCAGGTTTCCATGTAGTTGACTTGTTCTGACCCACTGTGCTCTGTCGTCTGCAGGTCGACAAGGTGACTGGTCGCTTCAATGGTCAGTTCAAGACCTACGCTATCTGCGGCGCCATCCGCAGAATGGTAAGTCTCATCTGTGTTTTGAGGAAACCCAGAAAATCATCTTGCTTGTCTTTTAGGTTCCATTTCTGTGTGCGTCTTGTAGGTCATGATTTTTAATCTATGAATGCAAGGTGATCACATTTTTGTTGGTAACTAAAAGATCGACCTGACAAGTGTCGATCGAATCCCCATTCTTTCATCGGGTCACTTTTGTTGCAAAGATTGTTTTTCCCCTTCGTTTTCTCTGACTCTTTTATTGAAAGTGGATATAATGTTCAACATAAGTTTGATTATATAAATACAGAATCATTTCAGCAAATTTGCAGCTGTTGTGATTCAGTAATTGGAAAAGTAAAGAAAAAAAGACAGCAGAGGAAGGTTTTAGATAAGTTTTGACTGATTTTTGATTCTGCTTAACAAAATGAGTTCCTGTGCTCTCTGTAGTAGATAACAACCTCGACCGGAGTCTGTTAGTGGTTGTAACTCTGCAGCTGCTACAGGAAACAAGTGTCTTTTCCGTGCAGAAAGTTTTTATCTGAACGTATGTATTTATTTTTTTTTAATCTCTCCTACAGGGTGAGTCTGATGACTCCATCCTCAGGCTCGCGAGGAATGACAGCGTTGTTGCAAAGTAAGAACCTGATGTTGCAAAGTAAGAACCCGTTGTTGCTCTTTGACAAAGGAGAGGGAATCAGTTGTGCCCCTCAGTGGCTGTTAAAACAGTCTGACACAACAAATTCACACACATTTAAAAAATAACATGGGTATATAATTCACTGGACATTTTGACTGAACAATACATGAACAATGGGACAGTGAGCCAGCATGCAAAACAACCAGGAGCCTGAAACTGAAGCAGCTAAATGCAGTTTACATATTGAGTCCAAAATAACTCAGGATAGCAACATTATTGAAAACTGCATGTCCTTTTAAACAAACAAACAAATGCCCACACCAGTAAGCTAACCGTTTCTAGGTGTGGGTGTCTTGCTGTAGTCTCATTTCCTCAGACGTGTGTGATGGTAGTAAATGTGACCTTTTGTTGACCATGTTGTGGTGGCAGCTATTCTTCAGAGATACACCACCACCCCCTATGACACAGTGAGGATAAATAGAAATGACTAAAGAGGCACTAAATTGTTTATGACGCATTATCATATGTGTATTATCAACATAACAATATTTTAAGTTCACATATGTTAACAGTGGCCCCCCCAGGTCATTTTATTGCCACCTGTTGGTGTGACGGGTCCCTGAAGACGGATCTGTTGATGGCTTTATAAGCTGAGACATTCCTACAAGTTGTGTTGTTGAAAATACTTCAGATTGTGATCAGATTATCTCATAGTTGCAGAGAGGAAAAAGCCAGCTGTTTAAAGTGGATCAGTTTATAACTTGAACATTCTGGAATTTGGAAAACAACGTAAATATTTTGTCTTAACTTGTTGTGCTTGATGGGGTTTAGTTCAGAAACTTCAGTTTGGAAACTAACTTGTTTTCCTCTCTCGTCTCACAGGAACTTCTAAGCGTGACGTTGGATCTGTGGAATCTTTGTAAAATAAAATGGAGATAAAAAACCCTTTCTTTGTCATCGTGGTCATTGTTATTACTCTGATAGACATGAACTGGTTTCAGCATTGAGCTTAAATTCAACATTTGCATCTAGTGGAACATGAATAAACTTTTGAATTTTGTTTTAAATAAAATATCCAGGTACAGAATGAAACAACTGACATACAGTCCTCATTTCTTAACAAGTAACAGCCAGGTCAAATCTAACTTTAGTGACACTCTTTGTTAATCCAGTGACTCAAGTGATGCATGAGCAAATGCAGATTTTGATAAAAGGTTAAATATAAGGCAGCATGATGATGCATTGCATTGACCTGGATGTACACACCAACAACCACTACACAGCCGGAGACATTTACCACTGGCTTTTATTGAAGAAGGTGGTGAATGTGTCCTCACACACGTAGTTACTGGAGTCCAGTGGTTTTGTTGGCTGTCACAGAGAAAATAGGCTGCAGAGCAGGATGTCAGAAGTTCTGGTTCACGGCTTGATCAGTATAACATGATTGTTATTAATTTGTAGGGACTTGCAGTATAAATAGCAGCATGAATGAAATGATTTAAAATAGCTGTGGCAGTCTGAGGTGATCCGCCCTCTTACGTCAGTACAAACCATTACAGGTAATGGAGGAACACCTTGAAACAGGACTGCACCCTCTCTGATTCTCCCTCCAGCAGAGGGCAGCATTTGACAGGGAATGAAGCTTCATTCAGAACCAGAAAAACTGGTTTCATCCTGCAGGCTGAAAAGGAAATCCATCAGTGTCTGGACTTCAACACTGCATTTTTATATTTTTATTATTCCGCAATAAGAAGACGTTAAAGGAAACATGCACCTGATGCCTTAACTTTAGTAATTCAGTCTAATTGTCGAATCACTGCTAATTATTCCTAAAGAACAATTAGGTTTGTTTCACGCTCTTCCTGTCATTAGTAAAACAATCTCTGTGAGCGCAGGTGTACAGGAACAAAATTCTGATTAAATCTGATTTTGGGATTTCCATTAAAGTCACAGCAGCCTTTGCCAAATCAAAGATGGAGGATCATTTTCTTCTCTCTGCTCAGCAGCACTGATGTCTGACTGCTGGATCACAACTGGATTTTGTACTTGCAGCTCTTCTGTGTTACCTCCAACTGTCTGCACCATCTGGCTTTCAAAGAATGAGCGAGCAGATGACATGATGGAGGTCAAAGTGGGAATGACAGGGCAAGGTGAAGGCAAGGGGAGGTGACAGTGGTCATTTAGGCTGAACACTGTGGAGGTGATGGTCCGGTGGTGTGTGAGAGCGGTTTCAGGGCATCTTTAACCTCAGTGATAGCTGTCGTCGACTGCTGCTTTACTGCTGTGTTCCCACGCTTCCTCCCTCTCTTCTTTTCCCTACAGGTGAGAAAGCCGAGCAGGTGAGACGTACGTCATCATCATCCTCATCACCTCCTTTGCTTTTTCCCAGAAGCCCTCGCTCGACTGTGCACTGTGGTATGTGAATATTTGCAGCACTCTTACCTTCTCCAGTTCACATGTTCCACTGATCATACCTGTATATCTGCACGTCGACCCAGTAGAAACGCTGCTACACCAGGTGATACATGTCTTTACTCCTTCCTCTTTCTCAGGTGAAATGACAGACTCTTAGTGAGTGTGCTCTGCTGCGCAGCCTCTTCATTGTATCACTTCCTGTTAATGGACAAATTACTAGCTGCCTCAGACCTGTGTGTCGTGAGAAAAACTCTTGACAGGATACAAACTCACCTTGTTAAGGAGGACTAACTGTGCTGTGAGGCTGATGGTTCAATCCATTGCAAGTCTGAAGTCTCCCAGTGTAAATGCTTCCCGGTGCATTTGTTTGCAGCAAACCAGTGGCAGGTCTCTGCACCTTACAAGCATCTAACAGAGAGACGGGAGGAGGTTCGCAAAGTCTCCTATCAGGCATAAATCAGCTGAATGGGAATGAGAATGGCAACAAAACAGAAGAAGCAATGATAGAAATAGTTCTGCTCACTGTTCTGGTTTTGGATTGCAGCATGAAGCTCGTTAGACATTTCAAAATGTTGGCTTGAATAAAGTAAGTGCTCATGTTAGCATGTCAGATACACACACACACACACACACACACACACACACACAGTGCATCATCTTTTAGAGCCAAACTCTTGATCTTGATCTAAATTAGATGCTAAACATGCGTTAGTGGTGTTTCTCAGCCTGTGGCAGGGAGCGCCTGACGAGTCGCAGCTCGCCAAACAATGAACTTAACATGAAGGGATGGAAGCTCCTCACACTCCCCCCACCCCGAACCCCTTCACCTGGCCCCCTGCATACCTTTCACACACACACACACACACACTCAGAGAGAGACAAAGAACAGTGTTTCAGCCTCTAGACAAGAGGCTGGGAGCCAATATGGTCCCATAGCGGAGGACATATCCTTATCTCGAGGCTTTTATTGCATTTGTTCTGATAAATGGAGCTTTATGTCCTATCGACAGGTTTTTGTGTTATTGAGTGAAGCTTCTTTTGTTGCTGATTGAAGTTCAACCTTATTTCCATCTAAATAGGAGTTTATGTCACTGACGGTCACACAGGCAGTTCCCATGTGGGGCTTTTCCCCTGACAGCTGATTCAAACCATACTGCGCTCATTTGCTTTCCCATTTTCAGTAGTTTTAAGTAATCTAAGCGAGCTCCGGTGACACCTTGAGACCACTGCCCACCGTTTCTACCCCTCAGACAGGCCTGTGTGGCGACACTCAGCTCATGTCTGTGCAGCAGACCGAAGGTGTTTTCAGTAAATAAAAGTGTCTGAGTGTTGAGTGCCGAGTAATTTTATAGTTTCTCACTGAATCTCTCTTCTGTGAAGTTTAGTTTCTCTCCCGTGTTTGCACATTCAGATATCTGCTGTAGTTTGCTGTGTCATCATCGACAGTTCAGGTTACCACTGATGAAAACACTGTTTCCTGATTTTGCTGATCACAGTGAAATCTTTCAAACAGCTCATCGCTGGTTAATGACACACACCTTCAAGCAGGTAGTCTTGTTGTAATGGAAATACGAATCCCTGCTGCTCTGGACTGGACAAAACTGAACGTGCTGAGCAAAACCGAATCAAGTCAGTAGAAAAGTCCTAATTAAAGCCAGTAAATGAGTGCTGACCTTTCAACCTGCTGCTCCTTTAAAGGCCACTAGGTGTCAGTTCAGACAAAACTCAAGGAAACAGGTGAACTCTAAACCTGTTGTAATATTTCTAATTCAAAGAATAAGAAAGTAAATCACTCCAACTTCTGAGATTTTTTTTATCCTAAACTTATTCATCCTCTCCTCTGCCTCCTCTTCTCTTCCTGCCCTTTGCCGAGCCTCTCTCTCTCTCTCTCTCTCTCTCTTTTCTCTATCTGTCCAATCTCTCTCGCTCGTCCTTTTGTCCGTCTTCAGAAGCAGCCCGGCTCGTCTCTTTGTGTCTCTTTGTCCTCTGTCGGACGCCAGCAGACTTCAAAGTAGGCGAGAGCCATGAAGGGGAGAGGAGGCGAGAGAGAGAGAGACTGGATGGAGAGAGTGAGCAGGTCAACGAGAGGGAGGAGGAGGCTGCACTTTAAAACAAAAAAAAAAGTGGATGTTAACTTTAACCTGTGGGGGCGTCGTACCTGTAAGAGCACAAAAACACCATCATCAATATTCCACATGCAACCTCACCATAATTCCTCTCTAAATGCTTTGTGCTAAGCTAACCAGCTGCACTACAAGATAAGATGACCATATTTCCAGACATGTTAAAACTTTTCTCTGAACTTGTATTTTTTCTGAACTTCCAAAAAAGACGATATCCCAGAAAAATTTAGAATAAAACACACGTTTGGCTTTTTTCAGAGTATTACAGATAGGTTTGTTCTGAGGGTGGACGGCGTCACGTGGTCAGTCATATTAAAGGGGTTGAAAATGGGATGAAATAAGACTTTTGTAAAGTTTCATGACCTGAGGTGAGGAGCATGAATGTGTTTATAGAACCAGTCGGCAGGCGAGCAGATATCTCACTCTGCTCTGAAGAGTTGGATGGACTGGTTGGATCGCCTGAACCCACAGACATCACTAACTTCAGGCTCTGATCCTTTTCTTTGTGGCAGTAAAAGCAGAACTGTATGAGGAACAAAAGAGAAAGAGAGGAGAGGGCCCACCAGGAGAGTCTGTGGTTTGAAGTATCTGGTAGAAGCAGACAAAGAGGAGGGCATGTAGGTACCTGCCTCACACACACACACACACACACACACACTCTTAAGTCTGCTGTCAACCCCAAACATCCCCTCCCCGGCCCACAGCACTTCAAACATATCCACCCACAGCACTGTGTGTGTGACATTTGTGTGTGTGTCTCCGAGTCGTATCTGATCCAGAACGGGAGGCGGAGCATCCGAGGAATGCCGGGATAATAGACGAACAGAATTTACTAAATACTGTTATCATGTGGACGGAGGTTATGGCGGCACGGGAGGGAAACTTGAAGCATGAGGATGTATGTGTGTTTGTGATGATAAAAGCATTAAGCACAGTTTTGACTGAGGGCAGATACTAACAGACGGATTTAGATAGAAGCGTCTGGTTGTGCAGTAAAGGGTGAGGACGGAGCTGCAGGGCTGCTCTGAGCAGCGGAAACGTTATTTCATCAGTGGTTCCACACTTAAATGGAAAACTTTGTTCTTTTTAATCAAAAGAGAGGTGACAAAGATTGGAATTTCAAAATAAAGGCACATCTTAACGATGGTGCAGATATGAATCAGTGTTTGCACTTTGGGTTGGATCGCTAATCGCTTAACTTACACAACTCACAACTTAATTATTTATATTTTTCTGCAACGAATGTGTACTTCTACTCTGTGTGTGTGTGTGTGTGTGTGTTAGCAGGGAACAGCAGGGGGTAAGTGGGTTCAATTAAAGGAGCAGTGAGCAGTTGCCACGACAACAAGTGGCCTATCCCTGACTTCTCCTTTGGTCTCCTGGGGAACCAGGAAGTAGATTAGTTATAGATTTCAGGAAGAAAGGCTGAGGATTAGTGAGGTGAAACGACGAGCCGTCTCTCTTCCTCCCTCCTCACTTGTCTTCTCCTACTTTTCTCTCTCTCACAGTTTTTTTTTTTTGCTTCACTTACTTTTATTTTCTTTTTGTCTGTGGACGACAGGACTCCCGTTCAGAGTCTCTCCCAGTCCAAACAATTATTTAATTGTATCTATCAAAGAGGTTAAGTTGGTTTTATATGAACACTTCAGCATTTTGAGAAATGTTTCTTTGCTTTTGCCAAAATTACGTTTTGTTTTTTTGTTTCACTGCACAAACGAGCCAGATCGAGATCTTTATGACGATAGACCGTGTTGTTTATACCACTTTTGTCCACAGGGGTCGCCAGAATCAACAGAGAAGTTAGTTCCTTGTAGGTGCTTTAAGTTTTCCTGCCAGGAGAAACATAATTGTAGTTTCCAGGTACATACCTTTAGCTTTAGCTTTACAGACTTATGGTTTCAAAAAACACATCGTCATCAGTCTTTGGTGAGAGTTTCTCATGCGCATTACTTAACAGACAGCCAATCAGTGGCAGAGGAGGGTGGGTCACGTTGAACAAGGTAGTGTGATTTAAAATAACGCCGCTACAGCAGTAACAGCTTCATGTCTGCTGATTGATTGGATTGTATATTATTTATAATAAATATATCAGAATATATATTTATATAACGTCGGTTAGAAAGTGACGAACATAAGTTACGGAGGTAAATGCTCGACTCCAAACCAGATGCTTCATAACACAATAAAGGAATGTAAAACACCCAAAAGTATCATATGAAATATTTAAGAGAAAATTACTTACAGTTTAATCCTTTTCTACTTTTCTGTCATTGTAAACTGAATATTTTTTTTAGTTTTGAACAGAAAAAAACAGACATTTGTTGACGTCATCTTCGGTTCGAGGGAGCATTTTTTAAACTATCTGATATTTTGCAGACTAGATTTAATAATTGATGGGTTGATTGGCTGATTGATGAAAATTGGGTTATAATTTGCCGCCCTAACTACAGGAGAGTCTCCTGTGTGACCTGTGAGCCTACAAACAGCCTGTGGAATGTTTCTAGTGTGTCAGTGAATGAAGCTCTGCAGCATTAACACACTACCTCGAGACTCCTTTAAACTGCAGGAGGTCACTGACCCCTGTGTGTGTGTGTGTGTGTGTGTGTGTGTGTGTGTGTGTGTGTGTGTGTGTGTGTGTGTGTGTGTGTGTGTGTGTGTGTGTGTGTGTGTGTGTGTGTGTGTGTGTGTGTGTGTGAGGCAGGCAGCAGTCCGCAGGTCAGAGTTCAGCATGTGCTACACAGACGATGGAGGAAGTAGATGTGTGAGGTTGTTGGACTCTGGACAGCGTGACACACAAACATGGCAACGATTTCACCTGCCCGACTTCAGTTTATTGACTGTCTGACTGCTTATTGTCGCTCTCGGCTCCCACAAAACGATTTCTTTATGATATCGACGTCCTTTCAAAACTCAAAGGCCTGTAAATATCACCCTGACTCACCTGAGCAGCTGTTATCTGCGCGCCGTGTGGCGGAGAAACGCTTTCATCTTCTGAAGTGGTTCCTGCAGCTTGATTAGACGGTGATGTTTAGAGTCCACGAGAACACACAACTTACACACACACACACACCTGCTCAGGTGTTCCCCAGAGGTGTATACACTTTAGCCCAAATACAAGACTCTGTGTTTGCAGCGGGATGCTTTTTAGGGGATGTTTTTATTATTTTTTAACCTGAAGTGATTTCTTGTGCTCTGAATTTCAGGTTTTGTCAAATAATCTACACTTAGCTTCAACTGTAAGATTCTTCATACACTCTTTATTATTGTACTTAACTGCATGTAGACTCTTAAAAAATGCTTCATCCTTAAATTTACTCAGACGTTTCCAGAAAAATGTGCCTGAGAAACAGAGAGTTTAGAGATTACAGTCGTGCTGCCGGATCTGTGAGACTATTCTTGGGCGGAGTAGCTTAGCTGAGCAAAATGCTAACATCACTGAGACGCTTTTACTGTGACCAGAAACTTTGAATCCATCCCTGACATTCAACAGGAACATCAAGAAAATTGACTTGTAAGTGCAACACAGATTAGAAATTTAAAATGTCCTTGAGGATTCGCTGAGTAACAAATCAGCTCAACAACATCCATCCTAGATAAAGAGAAAGAAACCGAGAGAGAACAGCGCGTTCAGACGGAGGACAGCAGCTCCCGGTGGATTCAAACCGAAGATTGTCGAGCAAAAGAGGATTATTCTGGTGTCGGATGGACGGAGCCTTTTCTTCTGTGACATGAACCGTTTAGACTTTAGGAGAAAGAAAGTGTGTGTCGAGACTGAATACCGAGTGGACCGACTGTCTCGCTGTCTTCTTTGTCTCTCGCACATTTACATCGAGCCACTCGCTGACCGACAGCAGCAGCAGGAGGAAGACGAACGTCTGTATGGGCCAGTGTGACAGCTCCCAGGGAGAGAGACCACAGAGATCACAGAGCGGCGGAGAGAGGAGGACGGATCGTAAGCGCAGAAGAAGAAGAAGAAGAATGACAGGCCGCCTGCTGTCTCCTGGAGATTAAGCAGACAAACACAGTCACACATATTTGTATATGCAGAACCTCCTAAATGAACACAGGAGTCGTTTCCAGGGGACGCTAGAAAGTGACGGACAAGTGGTGAAAACTTGTAAACCCATCGTGGCGTCACTACCTTGTTGAAACCTGGAGTTTGGCATTACAACGGCCACCATCTTGATCTCTGGAGCCTGAAGTGATCATAGTTTCCAACATCATCTTCCGTATTTTAATGATCATCGCCAGTGTTTGGTTTGTCCGCTCTGGGCTCCTGTAGAAACATGGTGGACTCAATCGAAAGTAACAAAAACACAACAAAATCTTTTCGTTTTGGGTGATTATACACTCGATCCTCCTAAATCCTACACACTGGACCTTTAACTCAAGTTCAGTTTAGTTCGTTGTTCTTGAGGTTTGCAAATGAAGCCTCGTTGTCGTCAAGTGACAGAAATATTGACCCAACTGTCTTGATATCCAAGCAGAATCAATGAATTTGTGTCTCATTGGTCATTTAAAATGAAAAAAAATGTCACATTTCTACTTCCCAACCACATCAAACCCGTTCGTCCACATTTAAAATAAAAACTTGTAATAAAGATATTCAGATGAAACTAAATATATATCAAGTTTCTAATTCCACAGATGACTTGTTGTTATTATATGTTGTTATTCCTCTTTGTCCTGTCTGCTTACAGGGTTTGAGAGTGTGTGGCCGTGTGTGTGTTTGTGGAGAGCACCTGTCAGTGTGTTTTTATTAGTGTGTGTTTGAGAGTCAGCCTGTGTGTGTGTGTGTGTGTGTGTGTGTGTGTGTGTGTGTGTGGTTTAATTTCCCCATTTGTTGTTTTGCCACTTGGTGGGTGCGATGCAGGACTGTCAGATGAATCAGACGACATCAGTGCCCTGAAGCAGCAAACTTCACTGGGATTTTAATAATTGAAAAAGACCAAAACACCCTTTTCTGTATTATAACTTCTTAAAAGAAGAAGATTTAATATCGCTGCACGATGAACAGGGATGTCTGTGATGGGCCAATATCAGCCGATAACATTGGCTGACCCGATAAATCTGTCGGGCTCTGACACAGAACAGAAAGAGGAAGGAAATGTTTTTAAGGACGGGAAAAGATCAAGAAAGGAAAAAGGGAGGAAGCTGGAAGGAAAGAAGGGAATTAATGGGAGAAAAGACTGAGGAGAGAAAGGTAGAGGCACAGGAAGTTAAAGTTGAATGGAAGGAAGTAAGGAAAGGACGAGAGGAACGGGTGTGATAGACTCCAAAAAAACTGGAAAAATTAAACAAACAAGATGAAATTAACCAGAGGATCCAACTTAAGTTACTCTGCAGATCACAGCTGCATCAGAGCCAGACGTGCACTTTTTAAAATTAATTAACAAATGAATTCACCTGCAATCAATTTAAAAAACAGTCATTTTGATAACCCCACAGTACACGTACAGTATCTTTGATGCTAAAGAACATTTAAAGGTGCATTATGTAAGAAGTGGCATCCTGCTGCTAACTGCGGCTAACATTAGCTTAGCTCAGTTAGCCGTGCAGCTAGCAGTCCAGGTTGGGAGCGCGGGGTTCTGTTGGTGTTCACCTGTGTTGAGGTAACATTGGCTGGGGCTAACTGGTTAGCATGCTAACCTCAGTATTAATTATGTCATAAATTGATATTTTGAAAGTTGATTTTTTAAAATGTTTTCAAGTAAATTTCATTCATTTTTGGTTACTTTCACTTTTGCTAAACTCACATTTTTACATGATATCTTCACTTTTACTCCAGTTTGACCTGTGGATACTTCTTTTATTTTTATTTTTTATTTTTTTTGAAACAGTGCTGAACACTGAGCGGTGATGGAGGCTGTGCCCTCCTCCTCCTCCTGCTGCTGCTGCTGGGGCCGGGCCTGCAGAGAGGGAGGAGGGAGGGAGCAGAGTGAGTGAGGTGGCTGCAGGAGGACAGAAAGCCTCGACGCTCCGCTCTCCAGGACTACAAACCAGCTCCCCTTCCTCCTTTTTTTTTCTCTTCTTCTCTTAGTCCGCTGCTCACCTCCTTCACTCCCTCCTTCCTCCACACATGCAGTAGTTTACTTCTCCTCCTGCTCACATCGATTCCTTCCTTTCAAACTTTTTTTTTCTTTTATTCCCGGAGCGGATCGAGTCGAGCCAACAGGTGGAGAGAGAGAGAGAGAGAGAGAGAGATGGTGATGATGATGGCGAGCGGACCGGCGCCGCTCGCTGCTGCTGCGCTCTCCCCGGCTCTGCGCGCTCGGACGCGGGCTGCGCTGCTGCTGCTGTGGCCGCTGCTGCTGCTGCGGAGCTCCGTGACGGCGCAGGAGCTGCCGACCAACGGGGTGAACGGCTACAGCCTCCACCCGCCGTACTTCAACCTGGCGGAGGGCACCAAGATCACCGCCACGGCGACCTGCGGGGAGGAGGAGGGCGGCAGGACCGTGCACGACCTGTACTGCAAGCTGGTCGGAGGCCCGGTGTCCGGGGACCCGAGCCAGACCATCCAGGTGAGCGGAACCAGGAGCGTCTGATACCTACTGGTGTTGCTCAGTGGTGGATCTGTATTGGACCTCATGGCGTCAGAGAACTAGTGAAAACATTTCCAAGTTTAACCAGCTTATTCCTCATTATAAATGTTCTCCCAGCTCATGTTTGGCGCTTAAAAATTACTTTAATGTACTTTTTAAAGCTTTATAGGCGAGTTATAACACTCCTGCAGTGTGTGTATGATGTTACTCTGTGGACTTTTAATGCAACTTAAATGGATTTAAATTTGAATTTGAGGAGATTTCTGCTAAACTCTGCAAAAATGTGATATTTCAAGCAATATTTCCGTTATTGAAACCTTCCTGTGGTATTCCTGGAGGCTCCAAGTGTGTCTGCGGTGCTCAGTGGTGACACACAGTGACTGCAGGCTCTGTAGTATGTCTGTGTGGTGACTTTAAACACTTTATTTTGGGTTAGAATGATCCAATCCTGTTGTTTTTGCATCTGCAGCTATAATATTCAGTATCTGTCTGTTTTAATGACAAACCTGGAGTATTTTAGTGATTGAACCGGTGTGCTACAGTCACCGTTGCTCTCTCTGCTTCACACGAACTTCAGGTTTCAGTCAGTCAGTGTTGTGTTGGATCTGACGCGGTTGCCAACACGCACACTTGACTGCATTCAGAGCGGCGAGTCGAACAGCGTGCACGAATCTCCAGCTGCTCTGCCAGGTCATTATTTCATGCACTGCTTCCTTTGTAGGACTTGGCAGCGCTTAACACGACGGGCCACTTATATAAGAGAAGAGGCAACATTTCACTTGTGAGTGGACACAGAAGAATTCGGCTACCGACGGGGTTGTTTTTACTGATGGGTTTTTAACGGGTTGACGAGTTTGTAAAAGGTCGGCGGCGGCAGGCTCATTGTGTGTTCGACAGTCGAGCCTCCAGGGTATCACTAGTTAACGCACAAAGGATTATTGCAGTTTCGTGGGTTAACCATTAAAGCAACCCTCCGGCCGATAACACGCCGGCCTATCGCCTTCTTTTCTCTCTCCCACCTGTTCCCCACATTCCTCACGGCGACTGACCCGTGTCGTTCAGTCAGACCGAGTTTGTCCGCTCTGTTAGGGAGAGATTGAAGAGACGAGCGCCGCTTCCTCTCGGTGATGAGCTTAGAAATCTTGTTAGTTTGTGTCTGTTTTCGCTGCGCATGCTAATAAGCATCATTCAGGATGTAAATCGGTCGAGATCAGACGTAAAGATAAAGCTGTGAACGTTGAAGCGATAAGGACAGATTGATCAGAAGAGGTGGAGAGAGAACAGCAGGTGGTCTGAGGTGTCGTTTGATTGTGAAGCCTGGGAATGAAACACAAAGACTCGTGTCCTGAGGGGAGATTGGGTGCTTGAGGAAGGATTATTTCTAGATTTAACCACCTTAAATGGAAGAAAGAAAGGAAGGAGATATATTTAGTCGAGTAATTATCTGAAGTTCAGCTGGTGAGAATCGGCCCTTTGCGGTTAAACTCTCGCAGACGTGATTCCCGACCACAGTTGACCCACTTCAGCTCCTCCTCACACTCGGATTAGGGTTTTAATATTCTCTCATCAAAAGTTTTTCATCCCGTCTCTCTCTCTCTGATCTTCCTGCTCGCTGCAGGTTCGGTTGAAGTGGGTGAAGTTGATGCGTAATTAGTTCAGGAAATCTTCAAAATGAACCCAAGAAATCTGGTCATTAGCTCAAGGAATGGTGCATTATGTGTTCGGGCTGAGAGGTTTAGCCCACTTTGCTGGGCTTTTGTGGCTCGGCCCACTTGTTGGGTTAGTGAACGGTGCACACACACACACACACACACACGCATCGAGCCAGAAAAAACACACATACACACACTTTTCTGTGTCGAGGTTAATCCTGTTTTGATTAGACAGCAAGACGTGAGAGTGTTTTTATTTATTAAAAACAGCAGGAGGAGCACTGGAATGTGTGTGTGTGTGTGTGCGTGTGTGTGTGTGTGTGTGTGAGTGTGTGAGTGAGTAGAAGAGTCAAGGAATTTATCTCAAATCATAAATAATCTAAATTCTCCTCCTTACCTGGGATTAAACCACAGCGGCCATCACTAATTAACTTGTGCTTTTATGTACTGATTTGATAAACGGCAGCATGCTAATCATCATCATCATCACCATCATCATCATCATCATCATCAACATCAACATACTCATTATTTTCCCTCATGGCGATTGTTGGGGTGTGTTCACAACTTCCACATTCAGACTGAAATATTTGAATATGTGTTTGATGGATTGTCATGAACGTTTGTACAGACTGTCTCGTTCCCCTCAGGATGAATTTTAATAACTTTGATTATATGACTTTCACTTTAGCGCCATCATCTGGTCAAAATGTAATGTTATCCAACAACCAAATACCTTAAAAACTAAAGACATTCCCATCAGCCTCGGCCACACTATGTGTTGACTGCTAATTAGTAAGTGTTAGCATGTTAGCAAACGTTAAACATCAGCGTGTTAGCATTGTCATTGTGAGCATGTTAGCATGCTGATGCTAGTGTCTAATGCTGTGCTATAGACAACTTCTGACCTCCAAGTGTTCAAGGGGCACGCAGCAAAAGTTGACAAAAGACTTGTTTGACAAACGAAATGACTTCTCATTGGCAAAAAGCAACAAGTGAGGCCTCAGAATCAGTTTTCTGGCGTTATAAATGAAATACAGGAGGACACGGACGCCGTTTTACATCTTATTTTACAGCCCTTTTATACCTGGAAACGTATCTAAATATTCGGCTATTCACTAGCCGAGTACAAACACTGTCGTCTACAATCGCACCTGCTCCCCGTGGTGATTTCACAGCATTACAACAAGAAGTGAATGTTTAAATCCTGAGGATTCATCAGCCAGAAATCTTGTAACCCGAGGCCTTTGTTTGACCACACGGTTGATATTCAAAACATGCTGTAAAAAGCAAACTTCCACGCTTCCTGCGCTCTGACTTTTCCCCTTGAATTGAAATCATAAATCAAAGCGTGTTTTGGCTTGTTTGGAGGAGCTTCGAGAGACGTGTAGAGCTGCAGAGGTGGCAGGAAGCCATATCTGCTGCATGTAGACGATATCAGTGAACTGGTTTCCCCTCTGGATGTGGCCAGCAGACGAACATGACTGGTGTCATTATGAAGTGAAGCCTGAGCGAGCAGGACAGAGAGGAGGAAACACGAACAGATGTGATGTAGAAAGACAGAAAGAGTTAGACGATATTTAAAATAGAGAGAGTGACAAACGTACGTATAGCAGCAGATGCTGATTGAGTAACACTTTGGTTCTGCCCTGAGGACGTGGATTCCTCCGTCAGAGAGGCAGAGAGTTTTTTTATTCTTCTAAAAGAGAAAGAGGAGTAAGAAGAAGGAAAGAGATGAATATGCATTATATTTAGTTGACACAAACACAGCTCATACTGTCGGTGATCATGTTCAGAAACCTCCCAAAGTTTCCTGCTTTGATAATTTGTGCTTAAGCGCCGGTTGGACGTGTCCACTTGAAGTGGCCCCTCCACCTCTTTAGGAACCCTAAAGCCTCTTCTCTCTCAGCTAATCCAGGTTGGTTTGTCTGAGCAGTTAACCCAATCACTGCTGGCTATGTAAGCGTTAGCATAAACCAAACAAGCAGGGACCTGAACAAAAGCCCGGGTCAGGAGATGTTATCAGTGCAGGTCAGCGAGGTCAGAGATGCCCGCCCTCTCCTCCCGACTTCCCCGTCTTCCTCTCTGCACCTCACAGGGATCACCTGTCAATCAGCCTTTTATTATCTGTGGACTTAGAACTGCGAATCACTCCCCAAAAGTCATTTGTTTGAGAATTTATCTCCGCTGTTTAGTCATTTGGAGCCCTCAAATGACTTAATATGTCCCATAAATACTGTTACTTTTGCCAATAACCACGTGGATTTAATTCAGTTTTAACTTCCAGCCTAGACAGAGAAATGTGGATATACTTCGTTATGTTGTGTCAACTTTGACACACTGCTGCGCTGAACAAGATGCTAGTGACAGCAAATTAATCTAATTTCCGGGTCAACAAATCAAGAAATCTTTTATTAAAAACATCATAGACAACAATAAATCACCTCCAATCAGCAGCTGAGTGCAGAGGAATGAAGGTAAACAACCAACATCTGAAGATTATTTGAAAAAAACTTAAAAAAAAAAAAGAGAAGATTTCCTTCTCAGGTGTGGGACGTTTTTAAAGAAGAAGGCAGGTGTTTAGTGTGGTGAGATCAGGGAGTCTGTGTTTGATCCATTCATCCACCCTGACCCGCTGCCTTCTCTGCCCCTTTTAGCACAAAACGTAATCAACTGAACAAACCGACTATACAAGCCGGAGCCTCGGTGTTACAGTAACCCGAGTGGAGTCACCTCTCTGTAGGAGTACAGGAAACTTGACCCGGGTAGCTTCGGGGACAAACAGTCGTGAAAGAAATCTCGTCTTTTCATCGAAAGTTTACTGTGACTCTCAGACATTGTGCTGCTCTTTTTTTCGGCGGTTTACAAACGTCGGACTGTAACTTAAATCCCACATTAACCAATGTAGGTTACTCACTAACAAATGTCTCTGAGAATTAAAGTTATTCCTCACAATAAAGCGCTT